>NW_022103906.1:49445417-49478857 GCF_000313985.2 Echinops telfairi | reverse complement strand
ATTTATTGTCTTGAGGAGCTGTCCTTATATTCCTATCTTCCAAGTGTCTTAAACAGGAATTGGTGTTGGATGTTGTCAAATGCTTTTTTGGCATCTATTGATATTATCATGTAGTTCTTATAGTTTTTCCCGTCAATTTGACAAATAATGCTAATGGTCTTTCGTATGTTGAACCATCCCTGCATCCCTGGTATGAGTCCCACTTGGTCATGGTGAATTATTTGTTTTATATACTTTTGTATTCTGTTGATGATTCCATTTTTTATTACCTGTTCAATTGATGAACTTATCAGGTACAGTAAGGATAATTTTAGGTAAAATATTTAAAAAATATACCGAGAAGCAGCAAAAGCAGAAAGGGCAGGGGAAGTAATGTGGTTTGTGATAGCCTTTTAAAAAGTGCTGGAAATGGAACATATTGGAAAGTTTCAAGGAAATGGTTAGTTTGTTGTCAACGATCCCCAAATAAAAAGTTTCTTGCTCTGGTCATCCATTGGGTCCAACACCCGACAGTTCTCATTACATCCATGCGGCTTAGAGTCGTTTTAGGTATACAGCAGATGCTTACTAAACAGTTGCTGGACAAAAAAGAAGCTATCTCAAGTAAATAGTTGGTTGGAGAAACATCATGTGCACAACCTTGGAGGCTTGTTCTGGAACACTAGGAAATAGCTTATTAAATGGTTTAAATGGAGAATGCTTTGCTGGTTTTACTCAGTATAAAGATAAATCATCATAATTTTGGGGAGGCTACTTTAAGACTTAAATGAGTTTCATTAGAATTGTGTTTGAGAAAGAAGGCCCTGCTAGAAAGAGAGAGTAGAATGAGAAGCAAAGGGGAAAAAACAAAATAAAACACCTCCAGGAAGTCAGTTCCAACTCCTAGTTATTCTCTGTAGGAGTTTTGAGGCTGAATTGAAAAGAAAAACTTATTGAACTTTAACAGATCATGCAATTCAATATTTCAATCATATCAAGAAAGGTTGTGCAACATTCACCACAATCAACTTTGAAAGCTTTGCTTCCTTCGTGTACCCACTGGTGTTGACTCTCCCCTTCTGCACCACAAGCATTCACTACTCCAGCTACTGTCTTCAAAATTCTTCCCCTCCCAATTTCTCTAGAAGAAACATTGGGGATCTAATGGGACTCGATCCACATCAGGATCCTCCTGTATACGGAATTTGGGAGACCACCATCATCCATGGATTTCCACAAACGTACAAATCACAGGGCAAACAACAGACAAGGACCCAGCAACAATGGCTGCATAAAACAAGTGGAAATCTCAATCTAAGAGAACGCAGAGAATATTAAAAATGTAGAATAAATTCATATTGTATACCAAGGGAAGTCAAATTACAAGGTGTTACATTCCAGCCAATTCAGCTTCTAACTTCCCGTTTACAATGCTTTTTGTCTGATTTAAGGCTGTTAAATTCCTATCCTATCTGCGTTGGGGATTCACTGAGGATTCAATTCATACAGGGCTCTTACAAACAGATTTTGGGCGACCACCATCATCCATAGATTTCTCCACACCAGTTGTTTAGAATTTAGGCCTGGGTACCATTCCCTGCTCTAGGTTTGGATTTCACTACTTGCAATCTTTGGATCACTTAGGCTGGTGTGCTTCTTCTATGTGGATTTGCTGACTCTTCGCTTGAGACAAGCATGGAAGACCCCAGCGGCTACTTTTCTTTCTTCTTCTTTTTTTTTTTTTTTTGCTCAAAGGTTTATTTCAAGACCAAATTTGTATTATTCTGTCTGATGCTTTTTCTAATAATTTAAAAAATACTTAATAGTTCTTTTTAGAAATTAAGATCATTTATTGGGGCTCTTACAACTGTTGTTACAATCCATACATCAATTGTATAAACATATTTGTACATATATTGTCATCATTATCATCTAGATTTACTTTCTTTTAAGTCCTTGGGATCAACTCCTCTTCAACTGCCCCCCCCCCGCCGGGCATCACCATGGAGCCAGACTGAGGGAGTCAATGAAATATTATGAAATCCAGGGCAAACAATTCACTGAATGAAAATGTTACAGACTACAAAAAGGTACGAAAATATTTAGTAGACATCAAAAAGTAGTCACAGGATTAGGGTTTGTTTTATTATTGATTTGATTTGTCTTTGGACAGCAGAAACCAAATGATAAGGGATGAATAAATGTAAAATGAAAGCAGTGAATTTATAAAATATTTCCAAGACTGGCTGGGGAGGGAAGTTGGACACCGATAAATGGTAGGATTTTTAATATTTCAAATGCTTAAAAGAATAAAAACTTAATATTTCTAAGTATCCAATAGAGAGCAAGAGTTTGCATATCTCAGACAGAAGAGTAAGAATAATTTTTGATTGGAGGAAAAGGCTCCAGAACACAAGTAAAAAGATAAATTGGTCCTTGAGAGAAGGAGGGACACCTGTCTCTCTTCCATTGGAAGAAAGGAAGTGGTAATGGCTGTAGAGGTAAACAAATTTGTAGATGGAGTGAAGATGCAAAGTAATGAAACAGTAGGGTTGTTGTTGGCCAAGAATACAGAAATGCATTAGTAAAACTCATTAAGGAAATTTTCAATTACTGAAGCACTAGTCAAGGGCTTACTGTTTACCAAGGACTAAAAAGTACCAGTGAGACCTATAATACAATAGTTGGACTACAAACAGATTTATAAACTAATGATGCTATTCTCTGCTTGACTATACATAGACTCTTACTTGCCTTTTACTTGTTAAAAAGCAGACCTACCAGGCAAGAACATTCCTTACAGCGTGTTATATTTATTTTCTTGAAGATAAATCAAGCAATACAAAAAATTTAAATTGTGCATCTCCTGAAGACTTATATTTACTTCTTTATATTAATTTTAAAATAATTGGTGTCTTTACAATTATATTACTGCAATGTATAAGTACATTATTATTGGATACAGAAGACAGAAAATGGTCTCATTTATGCATTTTTAAAACAATCTAACATATTACTCACAGGAGTCCTGGTGGCATAGTGGTTACATGTTGGGCTTCAAGGTCAGCAGTTTGAAACCACTGGCATATCCCTGGCACAAAGAATGGGATTTCTACTTCTGTTAAGCATTACAGGCTTGGAAACTCGCAGGGGCAGTTTTATCCTGTTCCATAGGGTGGTTATGAGTTGGCACCAACTCAGTGGCAATGAGTTTGAGTTTTGACTTTAAGAATGGCATCCAAAAAATTCCACCCCAAACTCCAGACTCACGGACTGCCAAAAGCTCGGGGTCGAACACAAAAATCACCCGAATTGCATGATGTACTCCAATAAAAAATAACAATCTAAGAAAATTTCCCACACCTAGGAGTCACTCAATAAAAACATGAGAACTTCTGATATTGGTTGGAAGCCAGGCCACATTCAGAAGCAGGCTTTGGTGGTGGGTAAAGGGGAGATGATGTCAAGGAGTCCATGTAGAAAAAGAATGGTTGGAAACCGATTTTGGTAGCAATTGTACAATTCTCCTAGATGTGATTGAAATATGGAATGATATGTCATATGTATGAAATTCCAACTAATAAAACAAAAATTAAAAATGATCTAATCCAGTAATAAAATAGATGTTTCACATTTACATGATTAAAAATAAGGCAATATCACACACACACACACACACACACACACACACACACACATACACACACCAGTCTCAGTCTCCTAGTGCTTTGTGACTTTGGACTTTGCCCTTGATGCAAACATCAGCACTCTTGACTGTTGGGCATTGCAGGCTCAGTGCAGACATTAGCAGACATTGGCAGGAGCAGCCTAAGCATTGGCAGGAAGTGGCGGCACCTTGAGGGAGACTCGGTGGTGATTCCATTAGAGGGCATCAGATGCAGCATTTGACACTAGCACAAAAGACAATCCAGTGATGCTGCGGAGGGAAAAGTGGCACACACCACAATATGATCAGGAGTTCTTCTTTGGAGAACTCTCTGGTATCCCCAAAGGCACTGGGAAGAAATTGTGATGAAAAATTTAGGACCAATGTATTCTAATCTCAGAGGGAGTTTAGAATATTATCTATGACCTTAAATTATCCAACCTCCTACCCTTTTAACCACCTTTGGTTTCTATTACTATTATTCTTCCAAATGGTTAGTAAACATCAGCTCAGTTTTTCTTCTTATTGGGAATTGAGTGAAGGTTTTTTGAGCAGATCAGGTTTCCATTCCACTATTCATGCACCTTGTTTCTCATTGACTACATTCTCCACAATGATTTATCGCTTAGTTCACTGCCTTCCTATGTTTCCTGCCTCTAGTCTATCTTTTTTCCTAACCTTTCTGAACTTTATCCTTTGGTAAATACTTTCCATCCGATCTCACATGGTTGATTATTGGAAAGTATGCGTACTTCACAACTGTTATTTATCCCCTTATATACCTGTTTATTCTTTGGTTAAAAGTTGAGCCATAGGGGTGAGTTCATTTACAGATGTTAAGGGTGATAAAGGAATTTAGACTCAGGAGTTCCAACAGTCTGTATTTGACCAGTTAATCTGGCCATTTTTATTTTGAATTTTGTTTCACAGCCTCCCTCCCCTCCACCCCACTCTATCAAGGATCTTTAATTGTGATTCTTCTCAGAGCAGGTAGTGGTAACCAGGCACCATCTAGTTTGATCTCAGGGTATGGGCACTGATATTTGCATAGTCCATATGTGGACTATTGAAAAATTGCAATATAGAGAGTAAAATAGGTAGCTAGAAGAACCAACATATTTGTCTTGGAAGAAGTACAGCTAGAATGCTCCTAAGAGGCAAGGATGCTGAAACTCAGCTTTATGTACGTTGGGTATGTTTGGAGATCCTAGTCCCTGGATAAGCATAATGCTTGGTAAAGTAGAGAGGCAATGAAAAAGAGGAAGGCTCTTAACAAGATGGATTGACACAGTGGCTGCTACAAGCGCAGGAATAATCATGAAAATGGCGTGGGAGCAGGCAGTGCTAAGTTTTGTTTTGCATAGGGTTGCTGTGGTTTGGAATGACTCTATGGCATCCAACAACAACAACATATTTTCAGTCTATTGTGCTAGTGCTGTGTCACTGCTCTTAACTAAATCATCTAATTTGATTATAAAACAGGTACTCATAAAGTAGGTACTGTCTAAACCAGTCAATGTCAGTAGCCACTCATCTACTTAGTAGGTAGAGTCAGGACTTAAACGGCTACCTTTGCTCTTGTGGCTAAAGTGTCTTTCACCCTTTACTACAGACAAGCCTTCAAAACTCCAGACACTTCCTACTTCAGTGATCTACAAACTTATTGTGACAGTGATGAGGCAAATCTCAAGTAGGGAGATATTCTTGCAGAGAAGTATACCGTCTTTTATTTTCTCCTTTGAATAAACAAATATGATGGCTGTGTTTTAATGAAAGCACATTAAGAGCTGACATTTTATATTAATAAAAATTAGTGAGATTACAGCAAAAGTTATATACTCTAAGATATTGGGTGTTTGGTTTTTTTACTTAAATATATCAGTATAATTAAGCTATCTATTTTTTAAGATGATTAAACTTATCTGTAAATGCAATAAAACACGTTTTTATAATCATAGTTTTGGTTTATTTGTTATGTGATTATAATAGGTCATAATATTATCATGATTATATTAAACAAATACATTTAAGAAGATTTAATATTTCCTAAACGAGAGTTTTATTCTAATTTTCTCTAAGTTAATATGATAATATTTTCTGTTTGGACAACTTTTTCAGAATTTTACCTTATATGAAGTTCCTCTTCTGGAAATAGACACTTATTATTAACACTAAACACCGCTCTGAGGAAATGAATAAGGGCTAGTAAGGTAGTTAACAAAGAAAATAAAATTAATCTTGATTTCATATTAATTTGAAAATTACCCTTTTGGGAATTGGCTATTGATTATACATTTTGATGTTTAATGAATAAGAATTACCTAAATCATAGGCATGTCATGCTAAACATCATCCTTCAGACTTGCCATTTAGCAAATTGTATGCACATTTTAAGCATTGTTATGTATAAAAACTCTTACTATTTCTAGCAATTTTAAACAGGAACTCATAATACAATTTCTTTTTTAAAGCAGTTGATCTCCAATAAATAAAATAATCAAAACAGCATCTCTTACTGTATTTCTATAAAAGCAAAATATCCAGTCATTGTAAGAAAAACTTGATCTGGTCAGCAGAGAGAAATAAACAAAAAAATGAATCAGTTTATTTGTTAGGAGGACACAGAACACTGCAAGAAATACAATGTGACCTAATTTGAGGACTAATAATCCTCAATGCATCATTTCTAACCCACTGTTGATAGTTTGGTACCTGTGAGTCAGTTCTGGTTCATAGCCACCTGATGTGTACTACGGAAAGAAACACTGCTCTGTCCTGTGCCATCCCCAAAATTATTGCTATCTTTTAAGCACATCATTGAAGCCACTATGTTAATCATCTCATTGAGTGTCTCCCCTTTTTCACCAACCCTCTTCTTTACCAGGCACGCTGTCCTTCTCCAGGGACCGATCCCTTCTGGTAACATATCCAAAGTATGTGAGACAAAGCCGTGCTATCTTATTTCTTTTTTTTTTTTTTAATTAATCAATTTATTGGGGCTCCTACAATTTATCACAATACATAGATCAATTGTGTAAAGCACATCTATACATTTGTTGCCCTCATCATTCCCAAAATTCTCTTGCCTCCTGGGTTCCCGGAATCCGCTCATCTTCCTTCCCCCCCACCTTCCCTTCCCCCTCCCCTTTCCCCCATGCACCCCTAATGCCATCTAGCTATCTTATTTCTAAAGAGTATTTTGTTTGTACTTCTTACAGGACAGATTTGTTGTTCATTCTTGTGGCAGGACATGACATATTCAATAGTCCTCTCCCAAACTCTAATTTAAAGACATCAGCTCTTTTTATTTTAAAACATTTTTATTACTCATTGCGCAGCTTTTTGGAATATGATGGTTGGGGTCAGGTGTGCCTTGACCTTCTAACATTTTAAAGAGGTTTTTGGAAGTCTATTTTCTCAAAGTCATTTGAGTGCTTGACTAATATGTGTACGTGTGGAGCCCTTTCCAGGGATCGTTCTCATCTGATAACCTGCCCAAAGTACTTGAGATAGAGGATCATCATTCACTTGTGAGGCGCATTCTGACGACATTTGTTTCCAGGAGAGATGTCTATTCCTCTTGAAGTCTCTGATATAGTCAATGTTCTTTAGTAACACCATTAAATGCGTTAAGTATTTAACATTTTTCTCTGGTGTTTCTTATACTAGCTTTCATAAGCATATGAGGCCATTGAGTATTCTATGGCTTGGGTCACACTTGGCTCTCCAAATGCCATTCTTGGTTTTTAATACTTTCAAGATGTCATTTGCAGCAGTTTTTCACAATAGAATATATTGTTTGATTTATTGATTGCTGACTTCACAAGTTGATCTAAGCAAGATGAAATCCGTGAACATTTCAATGTTTTCTTTCCTTATCATAATGTTGTTTATTGGTTTACTTGTCAGAATTTTTGTCGTCTTTACATTGAACTGGGTAATCCATACTCAAGGACATATTCTTTGATTGATCTTCATCCGAAAACACTCCAAGTCTTTTAATATTCAGCAAGCAAAGTGGTGCCATCTGCATCTCTCAGGTCGTTAATGAGCCTCCCTCCAATGCAGAGACCCTGTTCTTCATGTTGTCTTGCTTCTCAGTTTATTTGCCAGCAAATAAGATTTATTAAGTATTGTGAAAGACTACAACGTGGCACACATTTTTTTTCTCGTACTTCACCATTCAGTATCCTCTTGTTGCTTTTGAATGGCTGCCTCTTGGTTTATGTACATGTTTAATGTGAGCACAATAAAAACATAATAAAATACAGAGGCACAAACTAACTCACTGCCATTAAGCCCATTGTGACTCATAGCCAACCTATCGGACAGAGTGGAAGAGCTCCTGGGGACTTCTGAAGCTATAAATATGATTTGGAATAGAAAGCCTCCAAGCCTCATTTTTCTTCCTCCTGGTGGTTTCAAACTACTGAGCTCAGGGTTAGAAGCCCAGTGCATAATTCACTACACCAGGCCTCTTGAAGTATTCTAGTATTCCCATTCTTATTAATATTTTCCGTAGTTTGTTTATGGTCCACATAGTTGAATGCCTTGCACAGTCAATTAAAAAAACAAACGTCTTTCCAGTATTTTCTACTTTTAGTCAAGATATATCTAATATCAATGGTAATATCCCTTCAGCCACATCCTTTGAATCTTACTGAAATTTCTGTCAGCTTTCTGTCCATTTTCTGATCAAATAATTTTTAAATGATCTTGAAAAAAATTAGTTGCATGTGATAACAATGATCTTTTTCTAAAAGTTTTATATTCATTTGGATCACCTTTCTTTGGATATATATATACATATTTCAGTCAGTGGATCACCTTTCTTTGGATATATATATATATATATATATATATATATATATGAAATATATATATATATGAAATATATATAAATATATATATATATTTCAGTCAGTGGGCCAGGTACCTCTCTTCTAAATTTCTTGGCTTAGATCAGTGAGTGCTTTCAGCACTGTATCAGTCTTTAAAAATAACATTTCCATTGGTATTCTGTGGATTTCTTGACCCTTGTTTCAGTTCCTTCTTGGGCTTCTTTCTTCTAGCATGAGTTTTTGGTCAGATGCTACCTCCAGAAATCGCGGAATGTCAACTGCTTCTTTTTGGCACAGTGACTGAGTGCATTCCTCTCATCTTCATTTGGTACTTTCCGTGTTATTCAATACTCTGCCTACAGAGTCTCTGAACTTAAGGTTTAAATGTTTCTTTCTTTCTTTTTTGGTTGGGGGGGTGGGGTGCCTTGACAAATGCCCAACTTGGTTTTCCCTTTTGGTTTTTTTAACGCCAGGTCTTATCTCATTCCACTTGAATACTTTACTTTGTCTCCTTAAGTTATGCTTTGAAATTTTCTACTTAATTCTTTTATTTCAATATTTTCTTTTTCATTACTCTATATTCAAAAGCAAGTTTCAGAGCCTCCTCTACATCCCGTTTGGTCTTTTTTATTTATATTGACTTTTTGTTGTATAATGTCTTTCTACAATTCAGGTCTTCAGATATTAGCATTCAATGTGTCAAATATATTCTTGAGATGAGATCTAATCTTAGGTGGGATATACTCAAGATTGTTTTTTGGTTCTATGAGTCTTTTCTTAGATCTTTTCAGTTTCAACCCAAACTTTTAGCTGGTCATGCATTCCAAAGTTGGTTAGTGGCCTTGTTTAGGGTCATGATATTGAATGTCTTTATTGTCTCTTTCCACAGATATAATTGAGTTGAATCTTTCATATTACATCTAGTGAGATCCACATAGTCACCAATTATGTTGTTGAATAAAAGGAATTTGCCATGAAATAGTTGTTGGTTTAATACAGTACTATCACTCATTTCCAGGCGTTGTTTTTTTTCTCTATAATCAGGCCATATTTTCGAACTGTTGATCCGCCCTCTTTCCAATTTTCACAGCCAATCACCAATAACCATCAATACATCTTGAGGAAATGTTTGGTCAATGTCAGACTGAAAAATCTGAAAAAATTCTTCAATTTTTCTAATCATTGTCTTTAGTGAATGGCGCATATATTTTAATAGTTGTACTAATTCATTGTTCTTTCAGGCATATAGATTATTTATATAGTCTCTTTCCAGCTTTAAAATCCATATTCCATGAGAAGGCATGCATAAAAATCAAAGGATTACTCCATCACGGATAGTATAGGATTTTAAGATAGATCTTGAAGTGCTCTTTTTGTTAATGAATGCAGCACCATTCACCTTCAATTTCTGGCATAGTAAACCATATGGTTGTTTGATTAAAAAAGAGTGAATACCAGTGCATTTCAGACCACTAGTGACTAGGAGTCCTGGTGGCATAGTGGTTATGAGTTGGGTTGCAATCCGCGTGGTGTGTAGTTTGAAACCACTGGCACAGGAGGAAGATGGGGCTTTCTTCCAATAAATATTTATACTGTCGCAAACCCGCACGGGGGTGCTGTGAGTCAGCCTTGCCTTGTGATTGCATGAGTTTTTTGTTCCATTTCAATTTTGATGACTTAGAAATTTTCTATATTTATACTTGTTCATTTCGTGTTCCTATAATTAATGAGTGTTTGTAGTTGTTTCATCTCATTTTGAGTAATGTCCCACCAGAATATAAACATCTTGAAAGCTAGCTGCACCGGTGTCATTAAGATCGACTCTCATTTGATGAGGCAGTTCTTCCCCAGTTGTCTTTTGAGTGGCTGCCTACCCAAGGGGCTCATTTTTATTATATCTGAAAACCATGCTTCTGAGTCATCTTAAAAGTCTGGAGATGAACTCAGCCTCATGCCTCAATTTTCAACCAAATAAGCAGCATTCTACAAAGGGGACGATCTACCACTAATCTTTTAGTTTGCTGCACTCTGGTGGCGTGGAGGTTGTGGTGTTGTAGGCTATGTCAGAGTTATTTCAAATATTACCAGGGTCACTCGTGGTAGCCAGGGTTTGGCAGAGGTTTCAGAATATGACAGAGTAGGAAGAGGGAAGGATCAATCCATATGTGAGGGACTTGCCACTGAAAACCTTATGAATACGCAAATAATATAGGGACTTGTTAAAAAAAGTTTAATATATTGGTAGAGAAATAAATGTAAATAAAATGTTGCTGTAGTTTAGTAATAAGGACATTTATTAATGCCTATGTAGATGAAAAGGATGTGATTTTGCGTACTTTGTAACTTTATGTTTGCTACAAAATAATAAAACTACATCAAATTATTTAATAGAAATATCTATCAATAATATACTCAGATTTAATAATACTCAATAGTTGGAGCAAGAAAATGCTATAAATTTAAAGTTCATAAGGAATGTTCTAAAGAAAATCTATAGATCCAAATACTAAAAGGAAAAATATGAAAAGAAATTTACTTTGGTTAAAGAGACCATAAACATATTTTCTGCATATCAAAAATGCTAAACACAATTATATGAGATAATCACATCATTCTGTAATTTCTCCTATTTTTGTGAGTATCACGTAACACACTGGTAACTTTTGAGAAAGCTCTCTGTTTTAATATTTTTTATTCTACCTTAGACAAGTTTTGTTTCACCTTGGGAATGGTCACACTCAGATAATTTTATTTATATATATCTGTTTATTTTCCTACCTAATTCCTATCATAGCTTTCCAGTTTCAAAAGTCGAAGTTGCCACATGAGGGCACATGTAAAGGTCAAAGGGGGACTGCTCTTCTGTCTTTCACAATGAGCACTCCTCCAAAATTGGCTGGAACACACAGTTGGCTGGAAATGACTTTCTGGAACCATTTGTTTTGCCTGGTTTGACCGTTACCTTTCTAACCTAATGGGTTGCTTAACTATTAAGAGATGTTGTCCCCATTAGAGACTTTTACTTTGGCAAAGGGCTGGCTGCTGTTAATGGTGGCAGGACTATTTTTCATTAGGTCAGATGCAATAAGAATCTGAGAACCTGGGCTATAGGAAATACATGCTCAGAGTGTTTATAAGCGAATATACCAGTTGGTGGTTGAAATAATGAAATGTGATCAACATGAGCATCAGCTGCATAAATCTCCCAAACCTCTGAGTTTCATAGTAGTGTACAACTTAGGTTTGTGTATTCAGATAACACGAGGGGCTTTCTGTGAACTTTTAAAGCCCCTTGTAATAATTATGCTCATCTTGATTTAGTTTGACACAGTTTCCATTTAAATACACGTAGTTTCCATTTAAATACCACTTGTCTGACAATCTGTCTGGAGATTGGGGAAGGTTTATTATTATTATTTTTTTAACATTTTATTAGGGGCTCATACAACTGTTATCGCAATCCATACACACATCAATTGTGTAAAGCGCATTTGTACATCGTTTTTCAAAACATTTTCTCTCCACTTAAACCCCCGACATTAGGTCCTCATTTTTCCCCTCCCTCCCTGCTCCCCCCTCCCTCATGAGCCCTTGATAGTTTATAAATGGGTATTTTGTCATATCTTGCCCTGTCCGACGTCTCCCTTCACCCACTTTTCGGTTGTCTGTCCCCCAGGGAGGAGGTCACACACAGTTCCATGTAATCGGTTCCCTCTTTCCTACTCATTCTCCCTTTACCCTCCATGTTTTGCCACTCACACCACTGGTCCTATAGGGCTCATCCATCCTGGATTCCCTGTATTTTCAGTTCCTATCTGTACCAGTGCACATCCTCTGGTCTAGCCAGACTTGCAAGGTCGAATTTGAGTCATGGTAGTGGGAGCGGGGAGGAAACATTTAGGAACTAGAGGAAAGTTGTATTTCTCATCATTGTTACATCGCACCCTGGCTGGCTCATCTCCTCCCCGAGACCCCTCTGCAAGGGGATCTTCAGTGGCCTACTAATGGGCTTTGGATCTCCACTCTGCACTCCCCCCATCATTCTCTATGGTAAGATTTTTTGTTCTGATGATGCCTTACACCTGATCCCTTTGACACCTCATGGTTGCATAGACTGGTGTGTTTCTTCCATGTGGGCTTTGTTGCTTCTGAGCTTGATGGCCGCTTGATTGGGGAAGGTTTATTAATGTGCAATATGCAGATGACACAACACTGCTTACTGAAAGTGAGGAGGACTTGAAGCACTTGCTGATGAAGGTCAAGGACTGTAGCCTCCAGTGTGGATGACAACTCAATGTCAAGAAAACCATAATCCTCACAACTAGACCAGTAGGGAACCTCAAGGTAAAAGGAGAAAAGGTGGAATCTGCCAAGGATTTCATCTTGCTTGGATCCACAATCAATGCTCATGGAAGCAGCAGTCAAGAGATCAAAGGACACATTGTCCTGGATAAGTTTTCATGCAAAAGTCCTCCTGAAGGTGATGAAAAGTAAGGGTGTTACATTGAAGACTAAGGTGCACCTGACACAAGCCATGGCATTTTCAGTCACCTTATGTGAAGGCAAAAGGTGACGTTGAATAAGAATGACTCAGAAGAATACGTGCAATAGGATTATGGTGCTGGTGAGGAGTATTGAGAGGAGCGTAGACTGCCAAAAGAACAGATAGATCTGTTTTGGAAGAAGTGCGCCCAGGATGGCCCATAGAAGAAAGGATGGCCAGGCTGCATCTTATGTTGTCCAGAGAAACTAAAACGCCAAACAAGCTCACTGTCACGGAGCCCACACTGACTCACAGTGACCGTCCAGGACAGCGCAGAACTGCCCCGTGAGTTCTGAGATTGTAACTCTTTGCATGAGTAGAAAGCCCAGTCCTTTCCCAGTGGAGTGGCTGGTGGTTTCAAAGTGCTGCAATCCAAAGAATAACCACTAAGAAACCAGGGCCCCTGCCTGGAAAAGGATATTATAGCTGGTAAAGTAAAGAGGCAGTGACGAACAGAAAGGTCCTTGGTGAGGTGGACTGACATAGTGACGGCAACAAGGGGCTCAAACATAAGAACAATTGTCAAGATGGTACAAGACTAGGCAGTATTTTGTTCTGATTCAGAACAACTTGATTTGGAACTGATTTGAAGGCATTTGAAAATACCAACAGGGAAATTGACTGGTTGGAATTCAGGTGAGGAATGCTCAGAATATAATTTTCCGTTCAGGACCAGTTCTTTGTTGTTCCTTCAATCAACCATCTCTCTGCCCCTGAGTCACGTGGCTTGGGCTCGCCCTGCTGGGGCAATGCTACCCAGCTCTCTTAAAGGCTGTCAATACATGCCCAAAGACTAGGTAGTTCCGCCGTTAGCCTTAATCTATAGGCATTCAACTCTTCTAGCTCTGTGGGTCATCCAGCCCAGTGCCCTGAAGGAAGTGTCCAGAGGCACCCCATTTACAGGGCAGTTGCCTGCTCCAAGGCAGCCTGCTTCCTTTGCTCTGTGCGCCAAATGCTTTCTCTGCTGCCCCAGCCGTTGGCCCCTAATTCTCTTGCTGCTGCTTCTCTGCCACTCTTCTGGGGTCAACCCTGTCTCTGGGATCGAGGAGTCAGAGTGTGCATTTTGGGGCCCAAAGAACACACTGCATGCTGCGCTCCTCTCTTTTGATGACAGAGACCTGCCTTTTGTGCTTCTGAGAAGACTCCTTTCATACCTAGCAGGATAGCAATTGCAATCAACACTGTTCATCATTCACAGCTGAATCATACCAACCAGTTAGCATCTTTCCCCACCTTCCAAATCAGAGTTATTAAGAAAATAGGGTTTGGGTTTTTTTGGTAGGCATGACAAAGGCTATGGCTAGAAGAGGAGTCCTGGTGTTGTGGTGTTTAGGTGTCGGACAGCTAACTGCAAGGGCAGCCGTTGGAAACCACCAGGGGCCCCGAGGGAGAAAGACAAGTCTTTCGACTCCTGCAAAGGGTAAGAAGAGACATATGAAATCATGCACTGCGTTGTCCACATACAGGAGAAAGACCCTCAACAACATGGATTGACACTGGCTTACACAGAGCAACAATTGTGAGATGACTTAGGACCCGGAAGTGTGTTCTGTTGTATGTCACAAAATGCCAAACCAACGTCCCTGTTACCGAGTCTCTAGAAACAGGAATGGACTGGACCACATTCAAGAAAAAAACATGTTTAACATTTTTTTTTCATCCAATGTCTTATTACTGAGATTCCTCCATTTTATTTCACACAGCTTAATTTATTCATTTTCAATTCTTTGGTGTGCTGTGGGTTGTATGTCTATATAGCAATTTATTTACCCATTCTACTCTTCATGGACATTCAGGTTACTTTGAAAAAAAAAATTTTTTTTCAAGAGCAGGCATATGTGCAAAAGCTTCTTTTGGGCCCTGTGCCAGGGAATGCCCGAACTTACCCATGTCTATGTTCTGCTCTCATTTCCACTCATTCACTTATATTGTATTTCCTAGATGACCGCAATTATAGGGGGCATGTGATGGCCTTTTTCTCAGAACTATCGGCGCACAGTGATAAATGTCTACCATTCTGTGTCTTAGTCACATAAATCTCTCATGAGTTTCTCTAGGTCCATATTGTTATTTATGTTGTAACCAGACACAAAGGATTTCGAGATGGATCCCAAGTCTCTGATGGATGGCATGCTATGAGATATGAGGAATCTGGCTTGTATGTGGTGTCTTCCCACCCCTGCATCAAGCCACAGTAAACTGTGACATGAACACAGGTATATGAGAAGCAAATATAAAACATACAACCTTTCTTTCACCACTGAGGTTTTGGGGTTGTACAACTTATATTACGCAGTAATTCGGAAATGAACTAGGGTCGTACCTCTGCTACCACATTAAAATGTACAAGTTGTGCCAATGGCTTATCAGGAAGACGGAACATCACAAGGGTGCAGATGTCAAGGTTAAAGCTTTTGTATTTTTAATGGCATGGCAAAGAAAATACGGTTAAATGTTGGCAGCCACAATTTGGTAGCACATCTGCCTGCTGAATTTTCATCTCAAAGGGATAGGTAATATTAGGTGTGTGTGTGCCACAATTTGGTGCTGTTGTCAAACTACTGCAAGAAAAATCTGGGAGCAATAGGGAAGAAGACTAGAAACATTCCCCAAATTTGGGGTACCAAAGGTTAAAATGCCAATTGCTTTAAATATTTTCAAGGATTTTAGACATTTTCACTGGGCTAGGGAGTTCCTCCTAGGATAGACAGATTCTGATCCAGAAACATTTTCTATTCCCCAGAAGGTACCCGGATAATGTCTATATCAAACAAATCCAATGCCATCAAAATGGCTCACATTGACCCTCTGTAAGGTTTCTGAGGCTGTGAATCTTTAAGGGAACAGGCAGCCTCATCTTTCTCTTGTGGAGCAGGTGTAGGATTTCAACCACCAACCTTGTGATTAGAAGCCCAGTGTCTAATCCACAGCACCACTAGGTGTTTTTATACTACCTATATAGGGTTTTTCAAAATTTCTATAAGCTAGAGAATGCTGAATGTCTCTAGGTTTTCATCTTTCTGAGTGGATAGAGTTCATATGACTGTCTTGCCCATGTGGCACGTTTGTATATGGGAGCTTCTGGGTAAACTGGCATTCTTTTTTATTCATAGAATATGAATAGGTTCCTGGATCATGAAAAGTCACATCTAGGGGAGAATGCACATAACTCAGATATCCCGGACCTTGACCTAGATGAAGTATTTGCGTGGGTCAGTTTTCTTGAGTCAGTTGTCTTGTGTGGTAAGAAGAGAGGTGGCCAAAGGAAGGATTGTTACCCAGACTGCTAGTGCCGATCTGTCTTCATGAGCATGAGTATCTCTTCTCCCTTCTGCATCAAAACTAGCTGTATTAATCAGCACCCACAGTCACTCCCTGTGACAGAGTTTTGGCTGCTATAATGTGGAAAGAGGTGATATCAACCCTTCCAGGTTTAATCTGCCCGGTTCACTCCTTTGCCTTGTTTCCTGCCTGTAGGCACGCGCATCCCTACGAGTTAGCAGAACCGCTAGAAGGAGTAGCAGCGAGAGCAGAACTCCCCGCACATCAGTCTGTGTTACAAACTGGACATACACTTTTTTTCTAGTAAGCCACTGAGATTTGGATGTTGTTTCCCAGAATTACCATTATTGCTGTTGACTGAGAAATAAATATGTTTATGAGCATACTTGCACATGATTGAATTTACTAGAATGTCTAATTTCTCCCAATTTTGTCATAATTGAACCAATTTTTACAGTCCTCTATCAGATTAAAGTATTCTAGGTACCCCATATCCTTTCTAATAATGATTATTAACAGATGTTTAGATTTTTACCAACATAATGTTAAATATTTTTTATATATATTTAATTTTAATTCTCCTCAATAGTAAGGAGGATGGCCATTTTATTGATTTTTCAAGACCTTTTAAAGGCCCGTTTTAAAATCTAATTTTGTTTTCATTATGAATACCTATATATATATAACATTTTTCTATATATATGCACCAATTAGGGTACATAAAATATTACTATGGAATCATGTAAAATGTTATTAAAGAGAAATATCAAAATATTAATCTCTTGTTTCTTGACATATCCCCCTTCTGGTCTGAACACTTCTGAAGGTGGTGTCTCTGTTTCTCTCACCCTTCCACAAAGCTTTTTAGATTGACACCGTATCGGATAGCAGTTGGGTTATCCTTGAGGGACTAAAACCATATTCCATTTAAACGTTCCTTAAGCTTGGGGAACAGAAAGAAGTTTGAAGGAGCTAGAAGAAGACTGTGGGGCAGATGAGATAAGGTTCCCTAAAGAAATTCTTGTCGGACAGCGCTTGCTAGCATCTAAGAATGAACAGGTGCATTGTTGTCATGGGGGAACAAATTCTTGGCACACTTTTTCTGGCTTCTTACCGATGCAGGTTTCAGGGTTTTTTTTTTTTAACTTCCTCATAACTGGCTCTTGTGATTATCCCATATCCTTCAAGACAATATATCAGGATTCCACACCAAAGTCACTGTCTGTGAGCCAATTCCTATTGCTAGTGACCAAACAGAGGCGAGCTGCTCAACGGTTTGGAGCCGTCAACCTTCACCAAAGGGGACTGTCGATCTTTCTCCCACAGAATCACAACTGGGTTTAAACCGCCTGATCTTTTGGTTAACAAACCACCCCTCATTTCACCCACTGTGTAACCAGAGCTCCTTTTCTACCAAGGTTAGTGCCTTGCCATCACACACACACACACACATACACACACACACACACACACACACACACACACACACACACACCTCCCCCTTCCCACCCCCCACCCTATAACATGAGTTGACTTCTCTGCCTTGCATTGAACTGGTCCAGAAGATCTCCTCTCTGTGCTACTGTCGGAGTGGCTGTGCTTTATTTGGAAGACACTCTAAGTACACCAGCACATAGGTATTTCTGAGAGACTGCAGCCTTCTGTTAATAACAGAGATGTATTTCGCCATGTTTTGTTTGGAGGAAACTAACATGCCCTGGAAGCCTAGTAGTAGCACCTTTTGACTTACTCTTGTAGATCATACAGTTTTAATTTTTTGTTTTACAATTAGAAAGGGCTTTTAAGCTTCCATAACCTGTATGAAAGCTTTCATGGCCCGTGGGTATTTTCAGCCTCTTCTTTGGGAGCGTGCCCCCTGTGCTTCCCCCTAGGGCAGACCCGTATAACTGTGTATCTGAAGAAAAGGGCCTCGCCCCAGAAATCCCACCACTAGCTTCGGCTTGGGATATTTGCATCTCACATAATTGTATCAAAATCTATATTCAAAAACTTTCCCTTTGATTAGAGCAGGATTTAAATTCTTGTAAACATGTGGTTTCAACAGACATTCAAACTAGAAAATAATTTTGTCATAAAATGGCTGAAGGAAAATGTACTAATATCTATTGACAATTTATAATATTTCATATTTTTACTTAATCCAATTATGTAAAAGGTTAATGCTATGAAGTAGTAATAGCTCTTCCAGTGAAACAAAAATAGTGCTACAAAGTCAATCCTGCCTCAAACCAGTTATAGGACAGAATAGAAATACCATACAGGGGTTGCAAGGCTGATAATAGTAATAAAAACAGATTGGCACATCTTTGTCTTATCGGGCAGCTGGAGGATGTGAACCGGTGACCTTTAAATTAGCAGCCTTAGCAGTCTACCACTTACCAGCAGGGCTCCTTAACTCTTCTAGTAGAACTCCATTATTTTATGAAGACTTGAGAACTGACAAGATGAACAGATAAAATCCCAAAGGCTGGATCGGTGGAGACAAGACTGCAATCCATCTCTTTGGTGTTCCACTTTCGTTTCCTTCTCACTCTAGTTCATATTAGATTTTGAGGGAGTAAAACAAAAACAAGCAACATTTTTTTCTGTTTTTAATTTCTAAACAGGTTGAGTGTTAGTTGAACTCTGACTGCAAACTTATGCATTATGCACTGTGTGCTTGTGATGTATGAGAGGTACAAAAAAACCCCTGAATGTTTTTTTCAAAGCTATGTATTTATATATATATTTACAAAACAACCCTATCACCTTCAAAGTACTCTCCATTACACTTAATACATTTGTCAAATCTACGATTGCATTCTGGGAAGCATTTTTCAAACTCATCTGTTTGGATGAGTTTTTTCCTTCATCTATTCTGTGTTGTGAAATCGCTATCCTCCAAATCCCTCTTCATTGGTGGAAACAAAAAGAAGTATGATGGAGCAAAGTCAGTGAGAAGGTGCGTAGGGCAAGAGAGGCGTGTACTTTTTGTTTGTTTGTTTTTGCCCAAAACTGGCTTACTGAGATGACTGTGTGAGCAGGTGTATTGGCATGGTGGCAAAATCAATCCATCTGCCACAAATCATGCCTTTTTTGTCGCATATTATTACACATTCTTTTTAGAACCTCTAAATAGAAAGCTTGATTAAGAGTCTGACCTGGTGGTTTGGGAAGTTAACAGACGTCCAGAAAGAGGTTTATCATCAATCAGCATTTCATATATTTTGAAACAAGGAAGCCACTCATGTACTTGAGTTTTTTCCCATGGTGCTGTCCCTGTAAGCTGTGTTCAACATCACAACAGCATCTGCGGCATTTTTCCTGAGCAGGAGACAACATTTCACAGCTGAACCCTGTTCTCTTAAATGGTCCATAACAAAAAATGAGTTTCGAGTGAAGCTCCTTTTATGAAAAACTTCACTGCAACCAGAGTGAACCTTCCCACTAGTGCACACAGCGAGTTGCGGATGTTCACCTTGTGGGGCCAAATGCTTACTATGAAAGCTCCGCCCAGTGAAGTTTTTCCCCGTTTGTTTTTGGGGTACTCCTTGCATGTCTAAAATATAAATCTGAATTTTCATTGGGTTTATCTGCTATTGATTATATAAAAATTTATATGCTCAGGCTCTTGTTGCTTTTTAAACCTGTGTAGTACCAAATATATTTATATCCAGCAAATATTAAGTTTGACTTGATTACATCTTTATTATCAATACTAAATGCAATTAGTGGTAATAACAAGCTGTCATTATTTTGAACCATAATTTTACCTTATTCGTTCTTTAAGAACATCTAAGTAAGTTGATATACTTAACTAGTTGCAGATAAATTCTTTATTCTGTACATCAAAGAAATTGACATGTATAATTATATCTTTTAAGACATCCCACTTATACATTTTCCAGATGTATCACTTTTGAGAAGAGTTCAAAGTCTTATTACAGATACATTATGGGGAAAACGGGCCAAATCTTGAAACACAGTAAAATGAAGATTACTGCATTGAGAGCTGGAAGTTTAGAAATAACAAGGAAAAATAGGTATATGGTCCCACATTTGGGAAGAAACACCTTTCTGCCTCAAAGTTCTTGCTACAATGTAGGAAATCTTATTTTTAATTAGCACAAAGAGATTTCTGAAATGTTTTAGATAAACCAGTTGTCAGGCTGACATTTGTCAGGCTGTAGCTCTTGGGGATATATTCTCCATTTGTGGTAGTTACATAATCTGGTGTCAAATTGAGGATTCAGAGTGAAAGGGTGGAGTCTAGCCTGTCAATCTTATCATAGCCAATGAGGCCTCTGTGTGGGCATGACTTTCTCCCTTGGAGTTTCTCTCTCTCTCTCTCTCACACATACCAGGTGGATACCCCTGCCAGTGCTAAGATGCTTACAACATCACTGCATCCACAAGACTTCCAACCCAATGACCTGTGATCTTCCCACATTTGGTGTAATTGCATGTGTTGTGTGAGTCTGAAGAGGACTTTATAGATTGGTATCAGCCAACTGGGCTAATAGCAGACTTATGGACTTGATCAGAACTGGGCTGGGATGCTTTCTCAATATTCAATTGCTCTTGTATATATACCTCTTTCTTATAGAGTGTCTATGGATTTGTTTCTCTAGTCTACCCAGACTAACACACCACTCAACATCAAAGCTACATCAGTTTCTGTAGCATAATTGCCATGCATAATTAAGCTTTAAAACAACCCAGTTCAATGCTCTCTAACTTATTCCTCTTAACAACCACAAATGAGTTGAATAGCCAATGAACCTGAGCAGTATCATGCTGCATGGGTTTGTTGCTCTTGGGATTGTTTAAGCGGTTTGTGACTTTTGACCTTACATATAGATTGTTATGGAAGATAGATGACTTTAACTCACAGCTTCACCACCCTTCCCCTCAACCCCCTACTTTGCCATCTTTTGCCTTCTGTATAATCAGGTCAATAACATTTTTAAAGAATAAAGTCACCCAGCAAACTTCTTAATGTATTAAAATATGTAAATAAAAGTCTTTATGTTTAAAAAAAAAAAGAAAAAAGAATAAAGTCACCCTTTTATGTTTTTTTTTATGTTCTTGGAATACTTAGAAAAATTTCAAATGAAATAAGAATATTTAATGATGATTTCAAAAGTAAAGTTCTTCTTTTCTCCCCCCCGCCATTTCATTGGGAGCTCTTACAGATATTATAATTATCCATAGTTCAATTAGATCAAGCGTGATTGTACAGTTGTTTCCACCATCATTTTGAAAACATTTTCTTTCATCTTGCACTCTTTGATATCAGCTCCCCTTTATTCCCCCCTCCCCCCCAAGGAACCCTTGTTATTATATCAAATATTATTGTTTTATTTATTTTTTGCCGTATCTTACACCACCCAATGTATCCATTCACCTACCATTCTGTTATTTGTTCCCCTCTAGTGGGGTTATATAGTCATTGTTGCTATCAGTTTCCCCTCCTCCCTCCCCCTCCCCTCTCTTCCTGGTACCCTCAGGGAGTCATTACTGCTATTACTATTTCTGAAGGGTTTATCTATCTTGGATTTCATGCGTAGAACGATCTTAACTATACAAATAAACATACACAGGTCTAATGGGATTAATGAGATAATACTAAGACCATAATAGTAGGGGAGGAAATATTAAATAACTAGACGATCATTTCAATACCACACCCTGGATACTCAGTGTGGTCCTTCTGTGGGGACTGTCCAATTACCTTGCAGGTGGTTTCTGGGTTTTCACTTTGCCTTTGTTCCTGCATGACAATTTGGTTGCTTGTTTTTGAACTTCTGATACCTATTCCCACCGACACCTCATGATCACACAGGCTGGTGGGCTTCTTCCAAGTGGCCTTTCTTGCTTTCCTGATAGATGGTCACTTGTTTAACTTCAAGCCTTTAAGACACCAGATGCTAAATCTTTTAATAGGTGGGTACCATCAGCTTTCTTCACCACTTTTGCTTATGGACCCATTTTACCAACTGTTCTTGTGCTTAGGTAAGATTAAAATAGAAGTTCATCTGCTCCCTTGTTGTCACACACACACAAATACACTTATCTTTATGTATTTATATATTTACATATACAGATATCTAGATTCTATATTCATACATATATATGTCATTTTTGCTTTCTTGTCCTTTCCCCTTTTTCTTTCTTCCTGTTTTTTTCTTACAGAAAATTGTGTTATTAAACAATGGCACATATTGATGCTAATAAGGAATCTGATGCCAAGAGATACCAATAAAATGTATGTTTCAAATACAAGCCCTAAGAACAGAAACAAAGGATTGCAATGGTACTCACTCAACCGAAAAGTGGGTGAAGGGAGACTTTGGACAGGGGAAGATATGACAAAATACCCATTTATAAACTATCAAGGGCTCATGCGGGAGTGGGGAGTGGGGAGGGAGGGGAAAAATGAGGACCTAATGTCGGGGGTTTAAATGGAGAGAAAATGTTTTGGGAACGATGTACAAATGCGCTTTACACAATTGATGTGTGTATGGATTGGGATAACAGTTGTATGAGCCCCTAATAAAATGTTTTAAAAAAAACCACCAATGAAAAAACAGGGACAAACTTAAGGACCCTAGGACAAAGCATAGACATACTACCAAACAACGAAATATAGCTGCACTATAGAAGACAAAATAAAGAACTGGGGCCTACTAAATAAAAAAAAAATGTCATTATTATGAGTTATTGTTAGTGTCGTTGAGCCCGTTCCTCCTTATACTGACCCAAAATAAAACAGAAGAAAACACTGCCCGGTTTTGTCTTGCCATTCCTATAATCCTTGTTAAATGGCAACCCATTGTTGCAATCAGTATGCCAATTTATGCCGCTGAATTTCTTCCTCTGTTTTGCTGACCCTCTTTACAGGCACGATGTTCTTCTCGAAAATCTGGTCCCTCTGGATAATAAGAATAAAGTACACGAGACAGTCTCACCATCCTTGCAACTTAGGAGCATTCTTGTGTTGCTTTCATGAGAGATTTCTTTGTTTTATGACATCCATGATATATTCAATATTTTATAACAATAACATCAATCAAATGCATTAATTCTTCTTTGGCCACTTTATTCATTGTCCAGTTATTACACGTACATCCATTCTAAGTACCATGTCTATGTTAGGCAGTGTCATCATCAAAATAACATCTTTGCTTTTTATTACTTCAAAGAGGTCTTTTGCAGCAGGTTTATGCAGTGCAACCTGTTTGATTTCTGGACTGCTGCTTCTGTGGGTGTTGATTGTGGATTATATCATTAGCTATGTAATAATGATATAGCATAGTCGTTGAAATACAAAGTAATATCTAAGCAGTTACTTAAATCACCTCGCGAGAGATTTCAAACATTAATGAAGATGGTAGCTATTTTGTATTAGCTAATTTGAAGGGCCCTGGTTGTGATGTTAGTAAGCATTTTACTGTTAACTGCAAGGGTGGCAGTTCAAATCCACCAGCAGCTTTGCAGAAGAAAGATGAGGCTGGCTGTTCCCTTTGGAAACTCTGTATAGGGATGATATGAGTCTGAATTGACTTGATTCCCTGTTTGTTTGTTTTTTCCTTTCATTTCCTCAAAACAGATTTTAAATAGCAATCATATGCCAATCAACAGATCAGAAAAACCATCATGTTTGATTTCATGGCACTAGTCTCTGTCATTTGCAGAACGGGAAAATTTCCAACCTGGAAGTTAGTTGAAAGTAAGCATCTTATTTTATAATTTAGTCATAAAGAGGATTTCCTTCCAGATTCCTTAGAATATGCCCCCACCTTCTACTTTAAAAATGCTCTACTCAAAAAAAAAAAACACACACAAAACTCTACTTAAGGTTAACCCAACTGTCTATACTTCTTGGCAATTCAAACATTTTCTTTAGATTCAATTACAGTTGGATACGCCTCCCTCCATATCTGTGGCCCTGTGCTCATATTGCTATTTCTTGTTAGGGGCATGCCAGTAGAAGCTATTGGAAGACTGACATTTCATAAAGGTTTTAGTATTGTAGTTACTATGGTGGCTTATCACTTTCATATGTAGGGGATGATGTAATAATCTTCAGTTCCTCTGCTGGAGTTTAAAAATTATTTACTGAAAAGTGACTTTCTTTCCAAAAGTTTAGTTTAAAAACAACCAACCAAAGAAAGCAACATTAAACTTGTTCATCTATATTTCTGAAAGAATGGAGCTTATATTCAATATAAATGAATGAACTTACATAATCATTACGGACAGTGAAATCAAGGGCGTTTCTGTTTTCTGACTGTAGGATTGTTGGTTTGAGAGTGAAGATTGAAATATTAACAGTTCTTCAGAGGTATACTTTATTTCCTGTATGGTTATAGTTTTAAGGCTCATGGTTTCTGACTTCTAGAGCTTCCGAGTAACTGGATAATCATTTTTGATGGGAAAGCATCTAAGAGGATCAGCGGTGACTTTGGCTGAAGACATTTGACAACACTTCTTGCCCCTTGCTTTTCACTCGTAGAATTGCGATTTCTCCTTGGCGTGTGGGCTGGTAGCCTTTTATTTATTGCTGTGTTATAGTTTTCTTTGCTATAATTTATTCAAGCAATATTTCAGGTTTGACAAGGCTGTTTTACTAGATTTGTTATTTTCTACTTCTTATACTCTTGGATGTTTAGCATTTTGAGGTGACTTTATTTTTAAAACCTCCAACCATAATGATCAATGTTCATTACTCTAAAATGTCATAAATGATGATTTGGGGATATTTCTAAGACTGTTAGTATTCACTACTAATCTCCTTAAATTCTAAAAAAAATGCCTCCATTATATTCTTAGACGATTATAATCCATTATATATTAAACTACGTTTTTCCATCATTAAGGTGCATTTTGAAATCATGTGGCTAAATAATTTAACATAATTTTTACTGAAAAGATACATTGGTCAATATTTTTCTCCACTAAATCTAAGAGCAAAATAAGAGAGGTGTGCTCCCAGATTTGATGTCTTGGCTGTTTTAAGTTTAAACTGGCTTCTATCTTTTACTACTACCCAGAAGGTCTCTCCCTTATTCTTCCTATCCTTTGCTTTCTCTTGCCATCTGAGGAACTGCGCCTAAAGTTCTCTTATTGATTTTATTCTTTGAATAAAATTTGGAATAGAAGCATGATTTGGATTAAAAAGGAGCAAAAATTATTTCAACATAATATCAAAATTCCATATGTATTTAAATATGCATGTATGCTATAAATGGATTGATAATCTTTGGGAACAGCCAAAGTATATAGCACTCTTCAATTGTTGCAATATTAATAGTTAATTTGATTTATTTTCCCTCATACATTAATCTACATTAATTATTCATATAAAATAAAAATAATGCTAATATTATTTCAGTCTTTTCTAGTATTTTTAAAATTATGGAATGGAAAAATGCAATTTCTTGAAAAATAATTCCTTTCTGTAGAAAATGTTTAAATCATAAACATAGTTGCTAGTCATTAGACTTGAATTGAGGGGAATTATTTAAGTACATTATTTATTACTCTATTTTTATGAATCATGATGTTTTACTTCTCCCCAATTATTCCAGAGAATTAAAACAAAATGTAATTTTTCTTTGTAGTACAATATGGACATCAGAATAAAGACATAAAAATGTACATTTTGCAAGAGCGTTGGGAGAGCGCTAATAAAAATGGAAACTTGAAAGCAACCTTTCAACAATCGACAATGAATATATATTATATTGTTTATCAGGTAAAGAGGTCTATTTATAAATTTCTCATATCTGTGAATAAGTTAAAATAAAGCAGCCCATAGTAGATGTGTACATTTGCTGTAATACCTTCTGGTAGAAGGTGACATTGATGAATGTCTCCATGGATGAGTGACCCTGAAGTGTAATGTCTCATGACCTGCAGGTGTTTCCACACTGCCCTCCCCTTGCTTAGGGGTTGTGATCACTACTTACAGCTTGTCTGAGAATTTTACATCTTTGCTAAAATTGAATTTTGCTTTTTCACATATTCTGTTATGTGCTGGCATGATCCTTTGCCACTGTTATGGATAGCTGTCTTTGTCTTAAAGCTGTGATTCAGAACACCTAGATAATATTTCTCTCTTCAATTTATTACCCTATCTTCCACTACCTTGTTTCAAATGTATTTAAAGTTATTCAGTAACCTGACAATGGTCTCATCTGGTCACGTGTTAGTTGAAGTGGAGTTGAGTCCTGATTGGTGTCAAAGCGTAAAATAATGCTTTAGCAAATAATGTTTTAGAAACAGCCACATTTTTTTCACATTTTAGTAATGCCTAACTCAATGAATTTACATGATAATTTATGAAATATTACAAAACTATAGACATTTATTTAAACCCAACTTAAGAAGTAATTTAGAAATCATCAAAGGTTTCTGTAACTCATTGAATCCTGCTTTGGCCAATATAAAAAATTGAATGTAATCTCATATTTTCAAATTCACTAAAGATGAATGAAAGTCACATGACACCACTATGAATCAGGAGCTACCATCTGCACAACAGGTACCAACAACCACCACCACAACAAGACCACCACAAAAACACATACATAGACAACACAAAGACCATAGATTAAATGATACACAGGAGGAACTGCTTCTTAGCACAATCAATTACACATAACCAAAAGGATTATGTTTTCAGAAAAGCAAATATGAGAGAGTAGGAAGGAGGTGAAAATTCCAATGAAAGTAAACAGGAAACCAGGATAGAAAAAGGAGTGTTCACACATCATAGTTATCCTAACAACATCATGGAGTACTTTACATAAAACTTTCCCATAGGAAACTAATCTGCTTAGTTAATTTTTACCCAAAGACAGGAATAAAGGGGGGGAAGTGGATAATACCATGGATTGAATTGTGTTCTGCTTCGACCCACCAAATATGTCATCTGGCTGGGTCATAAATCTGTTTGGTGCGTTATGTAATGATGACATTGTTATGCATAGTGAACATGATAGAATCATCTCCCATGATGTGATGTGTCTACATGCTTTAAGAGGATTAAGGGTGAGATACAAGGCCCTTACTCGATTACAACCCAGATCTGATGTAAGGGGGCTTTCTCTGGGTTGTGGCCTGCATCAACTTTTATTTTACAAGCAATAAAAGGAGAGCGAAGAGAGTAGAGAAGGAGTACAATCAAGACAGAAAATCCAAGAGAGGAACACGTCCTTTGGACCCATGGTTCCTGCATTGAGAACTTCATAGACGTAGAGAAAGATTTATTACTAGACACATAGAGATCGCCAGTAAACACTGGGATCCCAGATGATGAATGGTGACCTGGGCCATCTTTTCGAAACTGTGAGATGGCAGAGAGAGATCTTCCCCTAGACATGGCATTCTAAATTCACATCCAGTTTCTGAAACAGAAATATCCTAATATTTCTGGTTGTTAAGGCTATATACTTGTGGTATTTTAGCCAAGTTAGAGAATACTTCTGTATAAAAATTGTATGCTGTACTAAAAGTATATTTTGAGCTTTCGCTTCTTGATAATCTTTAAACACTTCTATTTATTTCTACTCATCTCATCCTTGAACTGTGTTTTCTAATGAAAAAGTTGAATATTATCTTTCGTATGCTTTTAAATGGTTAACACGCATCTGTTATAGTTTATCCAGCTAGACAATAAGTTGATACAAGCGTAAAATAATAAACCATATAGAAATACCTAAGCATAAAATTTTATGTAATGCTGTTTAGAAATTCATGTTGAATTACTGATACTTGCTAAAACAAACAAACAAAAATAGAGTTCTATTTTAGACGTATATATTTTGTATACATGCAGTTACTCTTAACCAGCAGCTTTGTTGCAAACTTTTAATGCCTCAATTGTTGTTATCAGGGACCATCTAGTTAGTCCTGAGTCATAACAACCCTATGGATAATTGATGAAACACCGCCCAGGCCTGCACCATCTGCACCGTGTTGATACGTTTGATTCTATTGCTGTAGCCACTGTGCCAAGCATTTCACTGAGAGTCTTTCATTTTTCCTTGACCTTCTACTTTACCAACATGATTTCCTTTTCCAGTGACTGATCTTTCTCCATACCATGACCACAGAAAGACAAAAGCTTAATGATCCTTGCTCTAAGAAATATTCTGGCTATATTTTTCCCAAGATGGATGTGCATTATTCTAGAAGTTCATGGTACTTTCAATATTCTTTGCAAACCCCGTAATTCCAATGCATTGATTCTTCTTTGATCTTCCTTGTATACTGTCCATTTTTCACATGCATATCAGGGGACTGAAAATACCATGGCTTGAGTCAGGTGCACCTTGATTCTCAAAGTGAAATACTTGTTCTTTAACTTTAAAGAATTATTGTGTAGTGGATTTTCCCAATGCAATATATCATTTTCTTCTTGACTGCTGATTCCGTGAGCATTGATTGTGGATCCAAGTGAAATAAAATCCTTGGCAACATTTTTGTGCTTTTATCATGGTGTTTTTATTGGTCTAGTGAGAATTTTGGTTTTCTTTACACTGAGCTATAACCCATACTCAAGGGGCAGTTCTCGCTGCCTGAGAAATGCTGAACAAGCAGAATCTTCCCTTTGGCTTTCTAACTTCAGCGCGTTGCACATTTCATTATAACACTGCCCTGTTTCCTCAAGCTGCCTTTTGAAATGTTCTGTTTAGTTCAGTTGCTTCATCACGTCTTCCATTTGCCTTAGCTTCTCTACATTGAAGAATAAGTTTCAGGGTATCTTCTGACATTTTGGTCTTTATTTCCTGGTTTTGAAATCATCTTTAGCTTTTTTTCCTGTATGATGTTGATGTCATCCCAAAGCGTGTTCGGGCTTTTGTCATTAATGTACAAGGTATCAAGTCTGTTTTTGTGATGTTCTCAAATTCAGGTGGGATATATTCAGGGTAGTGTTTTAGCCCTTGTGAGCTTATTTTAATTTTCTCCAACCTCAACCTGAACATACACATGAATAGTTGACGGTCTTTTCCACATTCAGACCCCGGCCTCATTTGGATTATAGATATAGAATTCTTCCATCATTTTTACCCACAGATACAGTCAATTTGATTGCTGTATATTCTGTCTGGTGAGGTCCATGTGTATAGCATTTGTTCATGTTGTTTCATTTGTTGCAATGAAAAAAATCATTGGTCTTGGAAAATTACATTATGCGATCCTCAAATCCATTTCTATCATCAAGGTCATATTTTCCAATTACTGTTTTTCTTTTTTTTGTTTCCAATTTTTGCATTCTAGTCACTAATAATCATCAATGGATCTTCTTTGCATGTTTGATCACCTTCAGAGTGAAGGAATTGGTAGAATTCTTCAATCTGTTCATCACTAGTGTAGTGGTTGATGCACAAATTGGGATAATAATTGTATGAACTGGAGTTCATTCTTTCACCATTCCCACAATGCTTGCTATGTTTGAGCGCGACTGTTGCTGTCACTGTGCACAATCTATCTGCATGGTATTCCTCTTTTTTTTTTGCTGAACTTTTAATTTATCAGGCCTGGTGTCCTTTCCCGGGACAGTTCTCTCCTTATAACACACCCAAATGAAATAGCTGCAACGAAGTCTGGCCCTTTTTATTTCTAAAAATATTCTGACTGTACTTTTTCCAAGACAAATTTGTTCATTCTTCTTGCAGTCCATCATATAGTTAGTGTTCTTCACCAAGACTACAACCCAGATGCATCAATTCTGCTTTCATTGTCTAACTTTCATATACTTATGAAAATCAAAAATAATATGGTTTGGGTCAGGGCCACCTTATTCCCCAAGGTAACATCTCTGCTCTTGAGTATTCTTTCAAATTTCCTTTCCCTTTGGATTTATAATTTTAGGTCTTTGCATAATGTAGCATAATATTTTACACTAGAATTTCTGGCCATCTTTTGAATCTGTTCAGCTCTCTTATTTCACCATTGGCTACATTTACTTTCGGTACTCAACATTCAAGAGCAAACTTCAAAGTCTTCTCTGACATTAATTTTGTTTTTGTTTCCCTTCTTGTCTTTTTAAAACCCCTTTTCTTTCTCCACCTATACGAGGGCTTCAAAAATTTATGATTGAATTAAAAAATAATATACTTTTTTCCATAAGCATTTGAAGCCCTTCCTATGATGGCCTTGATGACATCCCACAGCTGGAGTGGTCTTTGATTGTTGTTGTTCTGTTTGTGATTTGTCACTTTTAGCTGGCCTCTAAATTCGGCTGGACATATATAGGTTGTATTGTGCCATTTGTGAACTCCTTTAAAATTTTTCAACTTTAATTTACTTATGAGCAATTTATTGTCTGTTCCCAGTCAACCTCTGGCCTTGTGCTGAATGATGACACTACTGAGCTTCCCCATAGTGCCACACATTCCCAATTCGTCATTCTATCCTGGTTGATTTGATTCCGGTGTAGCAGTAAGATGCAGCATGCTTACTCATCCTTTATGTTGTTAAAAAGTATTTTCAATGAAGAGAGAAGCCATTGGTCTTGCAGGATTTTGTCATGTGATTTCTGGCATCATTTCTAATGGCAATGACAGATTTTCTAACTATTGATTGTTCTTCTTTATTTTAATACTTGCATTATGATCACCAGTAATTTTTAGTTCACCTTGACTGCAGGACTGATCAATTTCAGATGTCAGATTTTGGTTAAAAAATCTTCACCTTTTGCATTCATCACTGGTGTGTAAATTTGAAAAATAATCATGTCAACTGGGCTTCCTTGTGACAGGGATCCTACCCTATCACTCATTGTCAGTGTTGTCCTGAAAGACAGATCTTTACCAAGTTCCTTTGGACAATGACTGTGACACTGACACCCTCCTTCTCAATGGCCATTTCCAATTAAAAATGGCCAATACCAGTCCAGACCAGCTCATTAATGACTAAGATATTGATCTTTATGAGTTACATTTGATTTCTGACAAACTGCATTTTCCTAGATTTGCACTTGTGCCTTCCATGTTCTGATTATTAATGGGTATGTGGGTGGTTCCTCTCATTTTGAGTTGTGGTGTGCTAGTAAACGAAGGTCCGGAAAGCTGGCCTGTGTCTTTCAAGTCAGCTGTACTCTGAGGAGGACAGTCTTTGCCAGGCGTGTTTTGAGTGCTTTCCAACCCCATCAGCTCCTCTCCTGGCACTGTATTAGACACTGTTCTGCCTCTAGTAACATTTACATACCATACATCATTTTTGTCTCTTTTTAAAGAAGGTCTTTCTTTTCTTCCACCCCCACTGCCATCTAGTAGATTCTATCTAATTCATAGTGACCACATCTATACAGGGTTTCTGAGGCTGTAACTCTTGGGAGTAGTTACCCCACGCTTTTTCCCACAGAGTGATTATTAGTTGGAACTGCTGACCTTGCAGCAAGTAATCCAATCTTTATTGAATGTGACCACAGCGTGGGACTCACTGTTACTTTAAATATTGGTAGTGTAGCGGTCAGCATCACAACATGAAGAAAAAGACGAACCAAACTCACGGTCATCTCCTTGACTCGTAGCGACCCCACGGGACAGCGTAGAACTGCCCTTGTGAGTTTCAAAGGCTGTAGCTCTGTGTGGGAGTAGAAAGCACTGTCTTAGTTTGGCGGATGGTTTCAAACTGCTGACCTTGTAGTCAGTCGCCCAACACAAATGCCTACACTTCTGAAGGAAAAGATCGAGGAGGGGACTACCGTGAGGAATATTCTCTCTGAGCAACTATTCATTCAGAATTGAAGTGTGAGCACTTAACATATCAACAGCAAGAGACAGAGCTGTGTTGGAGAGGGGAAGGAAGAACAAATTTTAAAGTTCGAAAGGTGTGGGAAGGGGCAGCGGTAGGAGAAATAACAGTTTATCAATAAATCGTATGACTGGAATATGTCAACCAAAGAAACAAAGATGAAGTTAGAGAGAGAGGGCAGGAGACTAGAGGAGGCACATCTAATCCCTAAACAATTTAAAAAATACATTTTTAGGAGGAGACGTTAATTATCCTGTTAATCCCCCTTAAATGGAGGCGTGGGGGAGGGGCTTTACTTTTCAGTAGTTATGTGCTGCAATCCCCCCAAAAATACTTTTTAAAAAACGAAAGAGGAAACAGTTTAAATCCCTTCAAAGTCAAGCTTCTGCACTGACATTTAAGCGAAGAAGACAAAGCACTGTCCCAAATCTACACCCTTTCCCTTCAGTCCACTGAACCACTGAATTTCCAGAGTCTGTTTACAGAAATGTTCCAACAAAATGCTGTTTCATAGTAAGAAACACCATTGCCTGGTTATCTTATGATTTTCTTTTTAGTTCCTTGAAAATTCTTAAGTTTAAAAAAGGAAAAGGGAAGGAAGGGAAACCAAACCTGCTGGAGAGGGGCTGCATGTATGTGGCTCTGATGCCCAAAGGGCTGATCCTCCCAGATCACCAGAGACCAAGGGAGGACGCATAGGAAGTGAATTAAAATGCATGTCACCTAGTGGATTCCGGGCAGAGGGCAGTCTTTAAGACCCAGGGATCGTATTTGTCTGGAGAGGAAATGTTGCTTTTTGACAGCTGAGAGAAATCCCCTTAGTGCTGCTGGCTGTGGGCAGAGAAGTGAAGGCAGTCACCTGGTGGCGGAGGCCAGTAACACAGCAAAGCAGAAGGAAAATTCTCCTCTCTCCCTCTCTCCTCTCTCCCTCTTTGCTCTGCTCAGTAAGCTCCCCACCTCCTATTCTCTCAACTCTTTTTAGCATAACCTTCAAAGGAGAACGCTCCCTTCAGACTTTATTATCTTCTTTACCCCACTGAGCGAATACCTCTTAGCTGCAAGGCATTTTTTTAAGTCTATGCAGGACTTCGGGGATTTGGTTATCTTGCCAGGGAAATTGATCATCGCTAATGTCTGGGACTCACGGTGTGCTAAATTAGCTGCCCGCGTAAGCCTGACAGAGGGAGGCTTTTATCATATACTCTTCTCTTCAGTTTGAGCACATTTGCTTGAAATTTGCCGCATGATGCTGTCCAGGGAAGCAGCTTTTTTTCTTGGGATGCAGCAATTCTCTGGTTTCTAAGCTTATTGCAGAAGAAGAATCTTTAAAGAGTGGCTTCTTTTGAACACCCCCCCC
>NW_022103906.1:49439025-49444331 GCF_000313985.2 Echinops telfairi | reverse complement strand
TGTCTTCCCAGGGCGGCGCAAGTCCCAGCGCCCTGGCTGCTCCGCGGGGAACCGCGCCGCGCCCTCTCGGACAGCCAGGCTGGAGCACCCAGCTTTGGGATTCCTCCCTCCGACTTGGGGGGGACGCAGCCCTGCCTGCCAAGCCTCCTGAACCAACCATCCAGCCTCCCGGGGCGAGTGGGGGGGCGGCTCAACAGAGCACACAAAGAATTTGAAAGTCCCGCTCACCTGAAACGGAAAAAGCGGGAAGGGGTGGGGGTGGGGGTGGGGGGTGGGGGTACTGGGAGCTTCGGTTTCATTCTACACCTTTCTTAAATCTTAGGTCTTTTTACCTTCTACTACTTTGCTTCAGAGGGTTATTTATGCTACCTAGACATTCAGACGTGAAGTGTCCATGTGGACTCTGTTCTCCGGTCAGGCCCTGGCCCGTCCACAAAGAGAAACTTCCCTGGCTCTGGGACATATCCGGAAAATGGGTTTTCTGTGCCAGCTGAGCAGGCTGGAGAAGTGTGCAGAGGACAGAAACCTGTCTGCTGCAGGGCAGACCCAGGGCTCCTGGTCCTTCGATCTGCACATGCGGGGAACGCGCAAGAGATGGCGCCCAAGGAGGAGTGGGCCCTGACGGTAGAGGGGATTCCATGCTCTGGGTAAAGTTTGTGAACATTAACTTTTTCTGGGCCAGAGCCGCACTCAGTACACTTCCATTTCTGTACAATCCGAAACTAGGGCACATTGGCTTTAGGTTTGCTGCCCCTTCCAAAGTACCCAAGTACCTTAGGAAGAAAATGCCAAAGGGAGCAGATGGACATCATTTGTGATGTCTGTTTTAGGCAAAAGTATCCAGATTATGAGTATTTTTATTTTTTTGGCCAAGAACTACCTTAAATCGAGGGTGTGGCCCCTGGGCTTTTTCTTTGACAAATGGAAGAAATCTTTGTTTTGAGATGATCATTTCACCGAAAGAACCTTGCTAATTTCCTAGGAGCCTACCCACTGCTGGGTCTGAACCCTGACACCACTAAAATTGCCGGATAAAGGGTACCACCAACTAACGTCTAGTTTTGGTAGAGGTGTCCAGCAAGCCATAAGACGGGGCTACCCACTTGAAGAGTTTCCCACAGCTCTCCGTGGTAAGCAGCAAAGGGTCGAGCACTTGACAAGCTGGAGGTTGAGGAGGTGCAGGTGTCTGCCAGGATTGCTGAGACCTGTGCCCAGCAAATTGCTGCTAAGGGTTCACACTGGAAAAGAAAGGGGAACTCAAGTGGAAATGCAGTCAAGCGTTATTTGAAAGTGTTTGCGAGCCTCCAGTTGGGGGAAATATTTGTCACTCAAGTATGGATCATACTTCATCCTTCTGGAATTCCGACGCTCAGAAAATTTACGCTTTGGCTTATTTACGCTTTGTGGAGATGGGGGTGCTGCCGTGGACTCACTGTGGATTGCAGAAGCGTCATTGCATTGGCTTATTTATGAAATTATGATTCTTTTAAGCCATGCTTTGGTGGTTTATTGTTACAGAGCTTGCTCGCTGCCCCCTTGGGGGGTCAGTGGCAGAGAGAAGAGAAAACTTACTTTGGTATTATTTCCATGTTGTCATTTCTATCTCCATTTCTGTCATATTTAGATCATCGAACCACTTCTGCATAAAATATAGTCTCTATGAAGCTTTTAATATATGCACATAAAAACTACTGGGGTTTGAAACGTTTGATAAATATGCTTATTATTATATGATTGTTGTTTAGCTAGCTTAGTGTGAGGTGATTAGTATCATTGTTAGGTGAAATGTTTACGTTAGGTTTTAAAAAGTTGTATTAAGGCATTATTTTTGCTTGTGGGAAACTGATTTTCCCCTATGAGATTTTTAAAGGAATATATATATTTTTGTGCTGTGTGGGCAGACATTAATTTTGTATTTGCTGTACTATAAATAGTGTTGTTGTTTGTTGGTTTTAAAAGTAATGATAAGCCTCAATAATTAAGTAGTAAACCATTGTTGTCATTACCATAAAACTAAATGCAATATGCATATTAAAATATTTATTTGGGGAGAAATGAAAAAGAGTCATGTGTGTGAGAAACTTGCTAATGAAGGCATGTGTGTTGCATCTATCCTGCACACGGATTCGTGATGAAGCGGATCAGTGTTGAAAAGGGAGAGGGTTTGCATCCAGAGAATTTTGGTCTCTGTCCTTCCCTTTGATCTCTATCTGTTTCTTTCTTGCCTGAATAGATCAACTTTACTCTGGATTTGCCCTGTTGTTTGTTTTTAAAAAGAAGAACATCCAACAACCCCAAATATGGGTTGCTGCCATGGAAATACAGATGTTAATGAATATTGATATTGGAGAAAGCATCCGTTTTCCTGAAATATCCCTGCATTATAGAGTACTATGTGTCTTTTTACAACTGATATTTAAAGTAGTGACTTGAGCTCTTATTTCAGTTTTGTAGTTGCCTTCAAACAACTGATCTTAGGTACTGGAACAGAAAGTGCTAATGATATTTAGAGCTGTCACTTACTTGTGTGTGTGTGTGTGTGTGTTGGGCGCTTATTAATAAGAGGCATTTGGCTGAGTAGATGGTTACGATTTTAAGTAATGCATATTATTTTGAAATATATGATCAGATTTTGAAATATATGATCTGACTCACGTGTGTGAGCTTGGCAGTCAGGAAAGTGTGCTTTCAGGTACTAAGAATATATTGGTGGATAATTGTAATTGGCTTTGGGATCCAAAAATAAAACACATAAGAAAATGATATGAATTTTCTGGTGGTTTTGGGGTCTAACTTTTCTGTCAAGATTGTTGCAGAAGCAAAAACAACAGCAACAAAAAAGGCTTTTGGACTATCTTCCTCATAATATGTAAAGTACATAAAATATTTCAATAAGTATAATTATACTGATTTGTATCAAATAATTATAATCAACTCATTGATTAATTTTATCTCTTTAAAAAAATTTCTTCTCCTCAAACTTCACATCTGTCCTCGATAAGGGAGGCATAAACTTTCATGAATGATGCAATTGGGACATTAAAAAAAAAGTACGGTATGGCAAAGAAGTAACAATTAAACAAACCAAAAATGCATTGGTGTTCAGACAAGTGGTTGATTAAAACATGCTGAGGTCTTAAACCAAGTCCTATAGTACATTTGTCTACAATTCCATTCAAGTAAGAGAGTTGGTGCTTAGCAGAATTCTAAAAAGGTTTATTTTCTGTTTCATCAATAAGATACTCAGCCCAGGAAAGTCAGGCTTGCTGCAGTGTGGGAGGCTTGGTGATGAGTATAGGTATGTGGTATTTTTTTTGTGTTAGTTGTTCCATAGTGAAAAATAGTACTCTCTAACAAGTGTTGTATTTTTAGCACTCTGTTTTATATATTTAATTCTTGGTTTAGACTAAGGAAGCATATCGGTGAATATAGAATTATTTTATTTCTCACATATCTAAAATAATTACTGTTTCTCTCCTACCAGGTTTTCTTCCAATTCACTGTAGATTATAAGGACCAGACAGGCATACAGACTTAGTAACAGTCAACTTTTATTCAGTTATTTATTTTGTATTCAGAAAACTCACTTGTTTAATCAAAGTTGAAGCAAATTTCAAGTAATAGTAGTATAACATTTTTTTCCTCATGCAGTTTGGAGGAACGAGAAATGCAGTTGATGTAACTTGGAGAGACAATTAAGGAAAGTTCATGTGTAGAGGTTGTACAAAAATTTAGTTTTAAAAATCTTCTCTCTTCCACCGCCATTACTAAGCATATATTCAAGCCTGTCTACCCACTATTACAGCTTTGCTGATCTCCAGACTTTACCAATGGGAAATATATCAAATTCTGAAGGCCCAGTAAAAAAAGAATATTTCAAGATTTATGGACTCAAAATTGTAGTTACACAAGATGGCTTAATGCTTTAGATAATAAATCAGCATGTGTTTGGGGGGTATTCCTTTAAAACAATATTTAGTGAGGTGTTTCTCATCCTGTATTGGAATCTCAACTAAAATAAAATCTTGGATAGATATAAGCTAAATGACTATGGAGAATGGTCATTTACTTTTGTTCATATCTCTGAATTTTTCAGGACAGGAATTTAAGTTGGTAACTGTAACAGAGTAAGCAAAAAAAACCAAAAAGCAAAAACAAAACTACAGAATAACAGAAACCTTTGTTCAATGAAAATGCCCCAAATGTGACGTTATTGTTCCTCAACATGTCCCATAAGCCCACATGCACATCTAAAATGTGGTGAGTATTTCCATCTCCCCAGTCCTTCTCCAAGGAGCTCTGATGGTGCTCTGGGGTCAGCGTTGGACTGCTAACCATAGGGTCTGCAGTTCGAACTCACTAGCTGCTCCTTTAAAGATTGACAGCCTCAGCAACCCTAACGGGGGTTACTATTGAGTTAGAATACACTCAATGGCAGTGGGTAGGGTAGTCTTTCTCCTGGTGGTGTTGTGGGTTCAGTAATGGGCTACCAATGATAAGGTTAGTGGTTCAAAACTACCAGCTTCTCTGTGGGATTTGCTGAGTGGGATTGAGTGGGATGGACTTGTGGCAGTGGGTAACTCTTCCCCAAAGAAGAAGACACGCTTCCGTTTACACTCTGTCCACAGCCAGTTTGGGCATCCAGGAAGGACCCCAATGGTTTCCATTTCAAATGTACTCCGAGTTTTGGGAATAATAAACAGTCTGAAGGGGCAACATTAGCCTGTGGTGTGAAAGGGTAAGGTTTCCAAAGGAAATTCTCATAGAACAACTTTTTCTACATTCAAATATTGAGCAGATGAATTGACTCACGGAAAAAAAAATTCTGAGCACAACTTCCCTGGCCCTTTTTTCAATGATGCAATTTTCCTAATATGCCCCCTTGATTGTCCTGAGTCCTAGAAGATAATTTATCAAGATTCAAAACCCAAACCCACCACCATGGAGTTGATTCCAATTTACAGCTGCACTGTAAGTTACAGTAAATCTGTTCCACGGGGTTTCTGAGGCTGCAAATCATTCAGAAGCAGACAGCCTCCTCTAGGTAACTGGTTGGTTCAAACCACCGACGTTTTGGTCAGCACCCCTATGTTTAACCAACTGTGCCAGGAGGGCTCCTTTTCTGTCACCAGGGCACTTTGGGGATTCTAACAACACACCCTCTCCACAAACTTGTGAGCAGACCTTTCTGCCTTGAATTTAGTTGGCCCAGCAGATCACCCCCGAAGGGACTGTTTGTGGCATCGTGGTGATGTGTTGGGCTGTGATCCACAAAGTCAGCCGCTGGAAACCACAAGCAGCTGCGG
>NW_022103906.1:49432363-49438925 GCF_000313985.2 Echinops telfairi | reverse complement strand
TCAAAAACCATCAGTGGCAGTTCTACCCTGTCCTATAGGGTCACTATGAGTTGAAATGGACCCGATGGCAGGGAATTTGGTTTTGGAAAGAAATGAAGACCAGAGCATGCACACTGGTACAGACAAGAGTCTCCACACAAGGAACCCAGTACAGGTAGCCCTCCCCTTGGGAACAGTAATGGGAGAAGTGATACCATGAGGGTAGAGGGAAAGTAGGGGAAGAAAGAGGGAACCGGTGGCAATGATCGGCTTGTTAACACCTCCCCCACACACACCAGACACAAGAGTGAAGGGAGACAGTGGACAGTGCAATCTATGAAAATAATAATTTATAATTTTTCAAGGGTTCATGAGGGTTGGAGGGTGGGAGAAGGTGAGAAAAAAATGAGTTGATATCAAAGGCTCAAGTAGAAAGAAAATGTTTTGAAAAGGATGATGGCAACATATGTACGACTGTGCTTGATACAATGGGTATATGTATTGTCATAAGAGCTATAAAAGCCCCCAATAAAGTAATTTATTAAAAAGAAAAAAAAGAAACTAAGTTGGACAAGTGTCTGGTAGAGAAAACTTGTCTGCAACCGTCCACTTATTTCAGAGACATGTTCAAGCATGTTTTGTTTGGAATGGACCTATGTAGGTGTGAATTGGAAATCTAATAACAATATTTTTTTACTTACTGTCACAGGTATAAATAAATAAGTGTTTATAGTTCAAAATAAAGTTTCTAATTTTAATTGTCAAGTATTGTGTTTGTCAAGAACACTTTGTTCTAATAATCCGGCATTCTGTGATGCTCACCTTCCTAACATGATCACTGAAGACAAAATGGGTGCATAAGCAAATGTGGTGAAGAAAGCTGATGGTTCCCAGTTATCAAAAGATACAGCATCTGGGGTCTTAAAGGCTTGAAGGTAAACAAGCGGCTATCTAGCTGAGAAGCAACAAAGCCCACATGGAAGAAGTACACCAGCCTGTGTGATCATGAGGGGTCATCGATGGGATCAGGTATCAGGCATCTAAGACCCCGAACAAAATCATACGGAATGTGAATGGGTGACAGGGGTGTAGTGGAGACCCAAAGCCCATCTGTAGACAATTGGACATCCCCTCCCAGAAGGGTCACAAGGTATAGATGAGCCAGTCAGGGTACAGTACAGCATCGATGAAACATACAACTTTCCTCTTCCAGTTCTTTAATGCTTCTTCCCTCCCGCTATTGTGACCGCAATTCTACCTTACAAATCAGATTAGACTAGAACATGCACACTGCTACAGATAAGAGCATGCAACACAGGGAATCCAGGATAAATAAGCTTCTCAGGGCCAACAATGAGAATACAGATGCCAGGAGGATTAGGGGAAGGTGGGGGGGAAAAAAGGGAAATCTAGCACAAGGAGCAACATATAACCCCCTCCCAGAGAGATGAATAATGGAAAAGTGGGTGAGGGCAACAGAGGACGATGTGAGATATGAAAATAATAATCTATAACTTACAAGGGTTCATGAGGGAGGACGGGTGGGAAATGAAGAGCTGATATCAAGGGCTCAAGTAGAAAGAAAATGCTTTGAAAATGATGATGGCAGGATACGTACAAATGTTCTTGACACAATGGATGAATGTATGGATTGTGAGAAGAGATGTAAGAGCCCCCAATAAAAGTATTTAATTAAAAAAAGAGCTCTAAGTGCCCCAATAAAATTATTTATTAAAAATAAAATAAAATTGGGAAAAAGATGAGGAGCTGATACCAAGGGCTCAAGTTAGAAAGAAAATGTTTTGAGAATGATGATGGCAACAAATGTACAAATGTGCTCAACCCAATGGATGTATGTATGGATTGTGGTAAGAGTTGTACGAGCCCCCAATAAAATGATTTAAAAAATTTGTGTTTGCTTTGTAATAAAATTTCTGGTTCTGAAACCCTACGTGACTGAAAGTGAGTTTCCGCATTTTATATATAAATGTAGGTTTTAATATCCTAATAACACCTAATATACTAGTAACACTAATAACTCCTATTAACTAATGAAAGCCTTCTTTTTCTTGGCAAAGTATTAGAAACATGAATTAACCCTAAGGTGAAACTGATGAGAGGCTGCTAATAGATTTAAGGGTTATCATCCCTACAATAGAATTATGCTCATGTATTTAACGAATTGCACCAAGAGTCTTGAGAGGTTGTTTTTTGTTTTGTTGTTTATATACAATATTTTAGTAGACTAATTCTGAAAATTGTAGATTGTAAGCTGCAATCTGAGTTTAGGATGTTTACATTTCTTTGTTGATATTGAGTAAGTTGCTTCTGGTGTTCTGTGCCAAGTTGATATCGACGACCAGCAGGGATTCCAGTGTTCCTGCCAGAACGGCCATGATCGCTGTGGCGATGTGCTGTCCATCAGTGAGACAGAGGTTGAAGCTTCAGCCGTGGACGTTAATGGAAACAAGCACTCCACACTGAAATGGAGTTCACAAGCAGTTAGAATTCAAAGGCAACCCAAAGTACCAAAGATCTTACTCCAACCCTAACAATCTAGCCTTCAGAGATTCATTTGTATGGTGGGAAGGTCTCTGATGTGGTGGTAGTAGTACTCAGAGGATGTTGTTCAAGCCCTAGTTTTGCTACCTACAAGCAGAGTACCTTAGGTATGTCCCTCAATTCATTGATGATGCTGCAGGGTGGAAATTGGATTAGATTCATGGGTATGGGTGTGTGTTAGTCTGGGTTGACTAGAGAAACAAATACAGAGACACTCATTTGTATATAAGAACTTTATATCAAAGCGTAATTGTATATTAAGAAAACATTCCAGCCCAGTCCAGATCAAGTCTATAAGTCCAATATTACCCCATATATCCGGTAAAAATCTATAAATACATGCAACACATGCAATGATGCCAAAATGCTGGAAGATCCCATGCCTGTGGGTAGAAAGTCTTGTGGATCCAGTGGCAGTGGAAGCATCTCAGTGCTGGTGTGGGTTTCCACATGGCTCCTCCAGCTCCAAAGGTCCGGCTAGGATCAGTATGGCTCCATGTGCCTTGTCCACAGGAATATCTGTCAGAGAGAGTGTGTGTCTGCCTCCAGAGAGGAAGAGAAGAGTTTCCACAATGCTCAGGAGAAGGCGATGCCCACACAGTGGCCTCATTGCCTATGACCTGATTGACAGTCTAGATTCCACCCCTGGGCGCAAGTTGACAGATTATGTAACTGCTACATGGTGTAATCATCATGGCTGAAGATTTTGTTCAAACAAATATTTCAGACAACCCAAGTACCTAAACAGATAAAAGAACACCTAGGTTTAAGAAGGGTTGGGGACTTTGTCTTGTTCCATTCCCCAGGACATTGTCTAAACCTATAAGATGGAGGGGCACAAGGACAAACCTGAGGTCCAGTAAATCTCTTTTTATCTTCCAGGTCTGATAGTCTGGGGTCCTATGGACACGATATTTCTGGGTCCAAGATAATCATTCTAGAATTGATAAAGTTAGCATAGGTTTATTTGTTTCACATTTATGTCATTTGAAAATCACAATAAATATGTGTGTTGAATATTATCTCCTTGTTTTATGGATACCAAAATAGAAACTCAGAGTCCTGTGAAATACCTATGATCACAAGATTAACAAATGATGGAGTTAAACCTCAGATCTCTGTCCTCTTCCTCAACATTTTGTGCTTTATAGGAAAAAATTTACAGAATAAATAAAAATCTTCAGATAATAATGGTTTCTCATTGAATTATTTGTTTTAAATAAAAGTGATGGTCTCTGAGCTACAACTATAGTGTTTTCTCCTTTCACAGAATAACTGCTCACTTTATGCATTTTAATTAATATACTACTTTAATTATTCACTTTGGGTTAAATTCTTATTGGTTGATATTTGTGAATTGAACCTAACAGAATGATTAATTTAGACCACTGGAAAAATAGTTTCATAACCATACATCAGCCCTTTAAAGCCAAACTATATATTTTGATCAACTCTACTGGTCTCCCTGATTATTCTGTCTCTCCAATTATTGTAAATAACTTTGTTTGTAGGACAGTGACCTTTGATTTAAACCTCTAGCATAGAATTGACATTTCAGCTGGATGGATCTTTAGTTATAGTTAAAAAAAAAAGGGAACTGTATGATTATACTGATACTAAATGTAGTTAGCTTTTATGACATCCTGGAAAGTGTAAAAACGAAGATCCGATGCTTAAGTACTTAATGGCAATATTTGATAATTATAAAATTAAATAAGTGATTATCACATAAATTTAGTTCTAAATCTTGATTTGGTATTTTTAAAAAGATGTCATCCGAATTTTATTTGCATCAACAATCGCAAATGAAGATGTAGCAATAGCTATTATTTTACAATTGTTGTTTCAGATGATCTTATATCCGTTAGGGGTCAATATTGCATCAGATCCTGCTTTGAGGAATGCTTTTGAAGACCTTTCCAAGTCGTGGCTGTGATGAGTCTAGCTAGCATATGTGGTTTACCTGATATGACACGTTTTCCGCCTCAGACCCATCATTGCCTTAGATCTCCCTCCTTTCATCATCAGCACTAGATGTGTCTTTCTTTGGAGACCATTTTCATCAAAGGCATAAGGATTTTACCATTTCACTAGTAAAGTGACTGCGGAAGAGACCTGGATAAGAGAACGCAATGAAGCTGGAGCTTTGGGTCCCGGGTGGTGGAGCAGGCTCACCTTGCGAGGGCCGCCTCAGCCTGCGGCTTTGTCACGCCGAGCAGAGTGGTGAGTGAGCACACCCAGGAACAGCCTCTGTTACTCCAAGTACTTACAAAGACAAACCTTGACCTTCTGAAAAGTATATACATTTTTCATTTATAAATGAACGAGCCCATGACATTTGTTATGCTTCAATTACTTACCCCCAGATTATCATGATCTTATTTTCACCTTTGTTTTTAAACTCCCCCGACTTTGGGATTATGAGAAACATGCATATTGTCTGCCTAAACATTTTTTTTTTAAGCCGTTGATTCTTTCTTGGGTAAAAGTAACCAATTTATCTGCCATGAGAAAGAGTGTCTTTGTGAAACATGATATAATAAATCAGTGTCTTGAATGGGAAAATACTGTTAACATTGTGATGTCCAAAGTCTATGTCTCCTTAAAATTCACGAGGGTTTTCAAAACTTAGCCCAAGCGGAGAAGTTAACTAATTCTAAGAAAGAGCTTGCTCGCCCCCATTGATTGGATTATATTCTAGGTTTACACCTCCCACTCAAGTTGCATGGGAAAGAAGTTCTATCTTGTCTCCGAACCCGGAATAGTACTTCTCTCAAGTAACTGGTTAATATTTAATCTTATGAATCTTTTTCATCTTAAAACAGACTGCATTTTCCCCTCTACATCAGTTTCTAAAACACTAGGAGGCATATTTGGGTCCATCTTTAAAACGTCTAGTTGTGTCCTAACCTAATTCTTGGCCTCATGGTATTTTTCTCTCTTCTTTTCTTAAATACTTTCTGACATATGAGTGGTTATAAATAACTGCACACATACTTAAAACTTATGGAAACTTTTCTCGGAGAGTCTAAATTAATTTCTTCATGCTTCAATATTTGACTTCTCTTCTGAGCAACTCATAACTCTCTGCATTTTCTTTAATTTGTCAGGGGCTACAAAGTTTAGGAAGTTTGAATTATCCTGCTGTGTGCAGCCAGTTATCGTGCTGTGTGCATGACTTCCATTGCATATAATAGCTACATAATGTGTGAACCTGTTTGCCACAAAATGAAACCCAGTACACAACTAGGGTAAAAGACTAATATTTAACACTTACCATTTTCAGAACATCTACTTGTTATGATGGTCTGTCATAAATCTTGTTTTGCTATTTTCTTTTATCCTACAATTTGGCTTTGTGAAAATGATCACTAGAATTTTCAATCTCAGCACTTTTTTAAGCCTGAGAAGTTTGTCTGTATTATAGACATCGTTTTAGAAAAAGTGAAAATAAATCAGATCAACTCAATTAGCAATTTGTTTAATGTTTTGAAATGCTCTTTGTAAAATCAATGCTTTGAACAGTTGATTGAATTTGGAAGCAGAGGTAGTGGATGCTTGGATATTGTATTTCATTTCTTCAAGTTTCTTAAAAGTTCATGCCTGAGTCATGATCCAAAAATCAACTTGTGCCAGGAATGGTATATTGTCTTAATGATAAAGGCTCTTATTGTTAAAGCCTTCCAAGGTACTTGGTTTAACTCTCCAGCGGGAACTTATGAGTCTTAGTAAATTAAACAATATGAAATATAGAGCCAGATTCCGCTAAACAGTATGCTTTCTGCAAGTGGCAAATGCAACTGAGCATCCTTCATGTGCCTCTGAGTCTAACTACAACCAGCTTTGGCTTTGCAAAAACAAATACATTATTATTAATATAAGTGTATGTATGCATAAACACCCACCCACACACTTTTGGATATACTTTATGAAACCCTATGTTATATATTTACTAAAATTAAATACTTCCTAATATACATGAAAAGACTACAACTAATGTAAAGGGTTTAACATTTTAAAT
>NW_022103906.1:49412544-49432263 GCF_000313985.2 Echinops telfairi | reverse complement strand
ATATATTGGTATATATATATACCAATAGCTGCCTCATATTTAGACCTACTTAGAGTGAATTTTATAAACGTGGGTGAAACTTTAAAGAAAGGCACATTAAAATATTTGTTTGTGCTAATATGCTATATCATATTATTAAACACTTAAAGTTCTAAGTCAGCTTGATATTCACATACTTTTATAATGGTGAAAAGTTTCTTCAAACATGCTCCAAGTATATATATTTTTTGTTCTCTTTTGTTATGCTTAGTGATATGAACTATCCATCTTATTTGGTAATTCTCTGCTCATTCAGAGTTACAGAATTGTATAATAGTGTTTTCCAACATGCACAGAGTAATCAAAATCTCAAAGATTGAAATACTTTCCTACCTCTTGTCTTATTGATGAATTGCATTGGAGTACAAGTGAATAAAGAAGACAAAAGGAGAACATCAACTAACATTTAGGGCCCATAGCAGTAGCTTAAGGTTTAAGAAAAAGAGAGAGAATGCCTCTAAGTAAACTGAAAAATAAACAGAATAAACATAATGCCCTCACCTGAAGGGGATACTTGAGAATCATTTTTCACAAACGCCCAATTCTGGGATAATAGACTTGCCCTTCTCTTTGATTTAAATAGCCCAACTTTTACTTTGTCAGACTTGTGGTTCATTGTGGGATTAGTAAAGGCATACGTTATATCTCTTTGGTGTCCATTACTGACTTCCTAGCAATGATTTAGCACTTTTAAATGTTCAATGTCATTATATTCAATATAATATAGCAACTATTATTTCCTCATGAGGCTGTTTGGATAACCATCTCCTGCCTCTCACTCGAGTAATAGCCCTTCCCCTCAATCTACTGAAAATCTTGACAGGCATGTCTCACAGTTGCTTTGATCGAACTAAACTGAGTACAACCTACTCTCCTTCAAATTTGTTCTTCTTCTAGAGTTCTCTGTTTTGCTCTGTTCCTGCTGTCACCATTCAGTTAGGCAGCCAAGCTGGTGCACTGGGGATTTTAATTCATTCCTCCCTTCTTATCATCCCTCTCATTCCCCTTGTTTACAAATCCATCCTTACTCAAGTTCTGTGTCCTCTCTTGAACATTTTTGTTCAAGCCTTACATTAGGATTTCATCTTCTCTAATCTGTACCTTTGCCACTTGCTTTATTCCAAGAGGCAGATGTCCTTGCAATGGTCCTGGCCACAGTGTGATGATTATAATTGGATATCTCATTATAAGGATGGGGTCACAATCACTCGGCCTGATGCTGGATGGAGAGAAATTAGGGGGTTGCTAGACATATATCCCTGCCATCTAGTTGATTCTGACTCATAGTGACCCTTTTGGGCAGGGTAAAAGTGGCCCTGTGGGTTTCTATCTTTACAGGAGTAGAAATCCTCTTCTTTCTCCCAATGAGCAGTTAGTGGTTTCAAACTGATGGCCTCACTATACCACCAGGTTGAAATAATGGGTTACACCTTGGGCTGTGAGCCCTAAGGTCGGCAGTTCAGAACCACGAGCTGCTCCTCAGGAGAAATCCGAGGCTTTCTGCTCCTGTAAATAGTTACAGTCTCAGAAACTGAGAGCGTCATTTGGAAGTGAGGCAGTGAGTTTGAGACATGGCTAGTCCCTGCATGTTGAGAACGATTGGCACGGTAGGTTGCTAAGTGAATGGGTGAAGATTGGAATCCACACAGAAGCCTCTTGGCAGTTTGCTTCTGGAAAATCAGACATTGAGCCCCCTGGAAAACACTGTCGTGCTCTGTCGCACATGGCTGTGCATTGAAACAGACCCACCGGGCCTGGTGGTTGTAGTTGCTATCCCTAGGTGCCCGGAGCTGGTCCTGACCCCGAGCGACCCCTATACAAGCGGACCAAGCCCTGTGTTCCCCACAATGCTCCTTATGCTTGAGCCCAGCGTTAGGCCCCTGCACCAACCGTCTAGTTGAGGGTCGTCCTCTTTTTACTGTCCCTCTACATTCCTGAGCATGATGACAGCTGCTTCGATGTGCTCAAAGACACCTTCAAAAATGGAGGCACTATTGTGGCTGGAAGTTAGACTTTATGGTCGTTACTGGTAAACTATGACTAAAATGTTCAGTTTGGTGAAAGGAAACCAAAGCATTGTTTGAAAGAATAATGACACATTGTGATTTTTTTTACCTCGATGAAATCTTCGAGTTGCACTGTCCCAGAGCTTGACTTTTGTTTGACAAATTCCTTAGTCGGTTCTTTTGTAATTTGACACTTTGAGCAGATTTTCAATTGTCAAAAAGCGTGTCTGTCTCCAGATGTCGGACAGGGCCGTTTTCCTGAAGGGGCCCCTAGCTCGTCAGGGAGGTATTCGCGAAGGAACAGCCAAGCATTTCCATTCTAAAACTCAGAACCTTAGCTTTTTAGCTCCCTGTACATTTCAGTTGTAGGTTATTATTGTTGTTGGTTATTATTATTATCGATTATAGGTTATTACTCTAAGCCTTTAAGTAAAAGTGACTTAAACCGCATAGCTGTGTCTTACTCGTTCTGTGTAGGTTATAATTTGGGTTTACGTGCTAGTAAGGTAATGTGGATAGATGTCGATCTAAGTCAGAGATGGATATCAAAATTGAACTGAAGATGGATGGTGATGAGAGCAAGCACTCATAAGGGGTCTCTTAAGAAAATAGGACTTGCACAGAGCAGGACTTATAAAAGGAAAGCACTGCTAGGGCTTTTCACGTGGAATTATTTAGTTTTCTTAGACTTTCTCACTGGCCTCTCTTTGTTCAGCCTTTTTCCATCAAATCACATTCCATGACACTTCCTTTTAGAATAATTGATAATATTTTGTCACTCTCCCGCCTCTCAAATTCTCCAAACTCATTGCCATCGAGCTGATTGTGGCTTGTGGTGACCCAATGGGACAGAGTAGACCTGCCCCTGCGCTCTCCAGGAGGGAACTCTTCACAGGAGGAGAAAAGTCCTGTTTCTCCCACAGAACAGCAGCAGGCGCTTTCCGATGATGAGGGATCTGATGGTTGCCGCCCAATGTGCACCCACCAAACCAACAGGCTCCTTTTTCATCAGTTTCCAAGTGGCTTATTTGCTAATTCATACTTTGTGCCAGGGTTTGTATGGCTTGTTTATTTCCAGACTACGTCTAACCCTTTCACCTACTGCCTCACACACCCACACACTTACTATAACATCCGTGAAGGATTAATTTCTCCTTAATTATACCTGAGCTTTCAATTCTTTGTAATCTGTGCATGCAGTTCTCATGAATACATCTCTGCTTCTCAGCCTAGCAAACTACTACTTATTCACCTCTGTATTCCTTCCTTTCTGTTCTGAAGCAATTTATACCGTTAGTTCCACTCTACATTCTCTATATAGTACTAGTCCTTTGAGTTTGTTGGAAATTTCTTTAAGGACCGGGAAAAGGCAGTAGTTGCAATTGTCCTGGGCATCCTTGTAAAGAATGCACATTTTTTCCCCACTTGCTGGAGCCCAAACTTTACATATGCTAATTATATTAAGTTCATTATTTATTCGATCCCCCCCAAATTTTATTGTTTTGACAGTTTTATCTATCAATCATAAAAGTTATTTAAATTTTTATTTTTATTTGGTGGATTTACATATAGATACATTTCATGTAGATCTCTTAAGTTTTCCTTGTTATATATGAGACTATGTTATCAGGGAATATATGCTTGTATTGTTATTTTCTCTTTTCTGGTTAGTTGAGACCATTATTGCTATGTGGTGATTCTATCTCATTTAATTCCCTCTGTGTTAAAAGTATACTTTTGCTAAATTTAGTATAATACTCTAGCTCTAATTAATCGAGCTATCCTATTGCTGTTATCTTAAGTCCATCAAGTTGATTCTGACTCATAGAAACCCTATGTACCACAGAGCGGGATAGTGCCCAGTCCTGTAGCATCCTCCAAATGATTGCTATGTTTGAGTCCATTATTGCAATCACCACGTCGGTGCATCTCACTGGAGGGTCTTCTCTTTCTCACTGTCGACTGAACCACGCACGATGGCCTTCTCCAGGGACTGGTCTTTCCTGAGAACATGCCCAAAGTACACGAGATGAAATCTCGCCTCCTTACGCAGCCTTGTGATCGTCCGTCCCCCCGGACAGCTGTGTTCTTCCTTCCAGCCGTCCATGATAGTCACTCTTCTTCACTGTCAGCACAGCGCCAAGGGAATCGCTATTCTGAGGTCTCTCTTCCTTCTTCTGTTGCTTTCCACTGCATTTGAGGTGATTGAAAATACCATGGCTTGGATCAGGTGCATCCTAATCCTCAAAGTAACCTCTTTGCAATTTGATGCTTTAAAGAGGTTATTTGCCAGAGATTTTTCTCCATGTTCAGACCACTCCTCTGTGTGCTAGTATTTCACATAAGGTTCCTTTTCTAATCCAGCAATTTTATAGACACACAAAACACAGTTAGTTGTGAAATACGATCACACTGGCTCTGACTCACAGTGGACTCTGTAAAACAGAATACAATACTGTCTGGTCCGGCACCATTCTCACAATGCCTGCCGTCCTTGAGGGCCTCACCTTCCGGCACTATATCAGACAATGTGCAACTGCTAGTCATTTTCTTGGAATTCGACCACCAGCTCTTTCTCAGCCTTAGTCTGGGAACTTCACTGGAACCTGTCTATCAAAGGTGACGCTGCAACTCTCCAAGGTAGACAAACTGACAAATTTATATATAAATACAGACACACAACATATATATGCATATATACTCCTATCTATGTGTATACATGTGTGTACTTTCCAATATAAACATATATACACTTCAAAAATCCATGGGAAAATTACATTTAAATTTTTCCCATGAATTTTTTGAAGCCCCTTGATTTATGAGTATATATATTTAAAAATGTGTGCAAAATTTCATAATCTTTTAAATCCATTTGCCACAAACTTTGGAAGCCCTTCAATGCCTTATAACACACATACACATATACATATATACATAAATCTCTATTATACATATAGCATATAATCTACATAAGTGATCAGATCATATACGCTCACACACAATTTTATTAAAGCTTGATAGAACAATGTTTTGGAAGCCATGAAGACTATTAGCCAACATGACTTACAGAAAATTTACTCCACCATTTATTATCCTAATAAATGCTATGTATCTCACATGTGTAATATATGATGGGGAATATTTTATCTAAGTCTATGGTAGATAGTTACTGGTTAAAGCTAATGCAGTAAACCAGTTGTTAGCAATACTACCTTAAATTAATTGATGAGGTTTGGCAACCGGGCAGGTGCTCTGAGCGTTTTCCTGTAGGATGAGATTTTTCATGACACAAAGGAAGACGGGCTCTCACTTCCTCTCTAGCATATCATTGTGTTTCTCAGAGTGTTAGCTTTCAGACTCCAAAATAAGTTTATTGAAAATAGCTTTTTTCTTCGAATAAAAATAAGCCTCATGAAGACAGACGTTGTAATTTTCTTGTTTGATCACCATATTGCTAGCATCTACAATGGTGCCCAGTATAATCTTTTAGAACTTTCAATATATAAGTGAAGTACTGAATAAAGGAATCATTAATAGGCCCACAAATGCAATACAGTATAAAATTATTCACAGTTGGTAGAGAAAAGGGTGTCATCCGTGTGCTATTTTTGTTGTCAGTTTCTGACCCTGTCACCCTGAGGGAAACACGTCCTGGTCCTGTAGTCACAGAGTTCGCCCTCCTTCCCAGGCTGGAGCCCATTCCTGGGGCTCCTGACTCAGCCATCTGGTTGAGAGTCTTCCTTTGCGCCCGATGGCCTTTAATTCCCCATGCATTATATCCTTCTCCAGCGGCTGGTCCTTCGTGATCAATTTTTAAAAGTGTGCGAGAGGCTGTCTTGTCCTTCTTGCTTCTAAGGAGCATTCTGGCTGTATTTCTTTTAAGACAAGATATGTTTGCTATCCTGGCAGTCCATGCTATCCACGAAACACTGCTAACACCATAAGGGAGAAACCTGGAGTACAGAGAAAAGAACGGGGGAAGGTAAGAAGGAGAATGCTAGAAACAGGATAAAATGCTAGTAGGGGAAAAGAGATCTACTTTCTGCTATTACTAGAGATCATTCTGGTACTATGTGTTCTGACACACACAACAATTTCTATTTTTTAGTGACCGAGTGGGATAATTCATTGCAATGAAGACAGAACTCTCAGGCAATATTCTTGGTGACAGGGTTGATTAGGGAAGATTCCAGGTTACTATGTGGGTCAGAAAGGCTCAGGAAACAGGTGCTCAGTCCCAGTAATGACTAGGTTCTTTCAGGGCTGCTAATAAACGCCCAAAGGGCATGCCACGTCTCCGTAAGCTTCAACCCAAAGGCTCTCAAGTCCAAAATGAAGTGCCCAGAGACATCCTACTCTAGAAAACCTCCACTTAAGGCACTCAGCACCTCCTCTGGAGGTCAACAAGCCCAGCTCCTTTAATTAGGTTCCCAGAGGCACTTCTCTCCACAAACCAGTCTCCTGCCCCAGAGCACTCGGCCACCTGCCCTAAGAGCCGCAAAGCCCACCACTCTGCCTCCTGCTCTGGTTCCTGCTGCTGCTGCTGCGCCCCTGCCTCTCTGATGTCAAAGCTGCCTTCAGGATCAAGAAGATTTCCTGCACAGGGATCTCAGGGTCCAGAGGATGCCCTCCACTCCTGGCTCTTGCTCAGGGTAAGTCCCCCTTTCTGAAGTCAACCCCCACCGAGAGCTGATTTGGTACTAAGCAGAATGACTATCATAGCCATGACTCACAGATGAATCCTTTTAGTGACTTCTCCTACCTAGATCCACGCAGGAAAAAGTTGCTTGGTGGGACTTACAGAGATTTTGACTAAGGGAACAATAATTCACTGTGCTCGCGTGCTAAGAGATGCACCATTAAAGGAGAAAATGTGTTTGTCGTGTATTTCTGGGAGTGTCCCACTTTGTCCTTAGGACGGACACCTGGCAGCCTTGTTTTGAATCTGTGAGTCTGGCTCCTTAGCCATAGCTAATTGAGCCATGAAGAGCCAACCAACTCACACTGGGCCAATCTGATTCTCTCTCACAAGTGTGTGAACAAAAGAGCCTGACTCCCATCTGATACTAGCTAGATCCTATCTTTGTAGCAAAATTAAAAAAAGTTATCTTTATGATGATATAAAATGGCTTGTTAATAGGACCTAGTTGCATATAATTTGTAAAATATCATGACCTAATTTTCATATTAAATAGGAGAGCATATGATGATGGGAGCCTACACATTTGAAAATGTAAATGCTTAGAAATAACTCTGGTGGAGCACATAGCTAAGTGCTCAGATACTGTTCTCGGCAGAGAATTCCAGGGTTGCTGAAACTTCAGGTTGGAGACTGATTGCTATGTGTTTGTTGTCTAACTCACTCAACTGCTCTGACTGTTGTTCCTGGTGGAAACATGGTAATTCGTATTTTTTGAAATAGTGAACTATTCTTAGTAAGCACTGACCAAAATAGGTCCCCATGTCTGGTAGTTCTGCTGACACTTTTTCAGCATCATAGCAAAATGCAACCATTCACAGATGAGGATCGTGCACTGCCCAGAAATTGAACGCAGGTGTCTCATGTGGTTGAGGACTCTTCACTCAACCATCAGTGCCCTCTAATGTATTATAGTCTACACCAGTGTTCTCAACCTTCCTAATGCTGCGGCCCTTTCAGACAGCCCCCGCCCCCCCAACCATAAAATTATTTTTGTTGCTACTTCAAACTGTGATTTTGCTACAGTTATGAATCGGGCGACCCCTGTGAAAGGGTCGTTCAACTCCCAAAGGGGTCATGGCCCACAGGTTGAGAATTACTGGTCTACATATTGGTAGGTGGTCGTAACCTAGTTTAATTTAAATATTGATATAGAAACTTTAGGGCTCTAATTGTTTTGACAATTGGAAATAGATTGGTTTATTAGAGCTGTGGTCAAGGCAAGGCCTAAGTTTCCCAAACCTTAGGTGTTTGATATCTCATGTGTGTCTCTGTTTAGCATCAGTTAGCTACTGTATAGATAATCAATATTAAGGAATCACTCTTGCTACTTATACTTATATTCTTGTACTTAATGGATTAAGACTAGACTATAGGAAGTATCTAGTATAATTTTGTTTATATAAATGGCAATTTCTCCAAAGAATATTAGAAAACTGACTTAAAATACTACTTTCACATATATTGATTTCCTCCAAAACTCTGGTTTAATATTTCTTAGACTTTTTGAGGAAAAATGATTTTGCCCTATTATTTTGATGACTGTGAACAGTGATATACTCTATTTCTGAAACTTTTAAAATCCTCTGTTCAATAATTGAATAGTATCTCTTATTTCTACATGGTTTTAGGACTCTCATCTACTTATTTTTTTCATCTATTTTTGGGGATATCACTAATCACTAGAAAAATGCTATGTACATAATAGGTATTTAACATATAACTGTTGAAATAATTCATCTTAAAGAAAAGGTTTTTTAAACCCTGATATTACTACCTTCTCTTTCGAATTCATTAGGAGATACAAATGAGTATGTGATTGGAACATGATCTATGTGCGCAGCAAGCACAACTTTCTTAGCTAAACCTCCTGCTTCATTCCGTGTTCATTTAGACGAGGTGGGGGATACTCAGCATTCAGGTACAAAGGGAGGACAGATTGGGCTCTGGAGACCATCTGCACAGTTGTGTAATAAAACTAAAGGGATAGGAATAGTGTCGCTACCTCCTGCATAAAGTTGTCATCCCAGTCTGACAGTCACAAAAAGAAAAACACATCTTCCCCAGAAATTATTCTCTTGAATTTCTGATTCTTGGCCAGTGACTAGTAGGAAATAAATGGCAGTAGATAAAAGTAGAAGGTACAATGGAAACTTCACACCCGATGCATCTGAGTTTATGTATGGATTATATTGAGTCGGCAGTGTATTTCACTCAGCCCAGCCCAATACCCCCGTAGAGCACAGGCAGGCCCGTGTTTGGTCAAGGACCATTGTGAAGTGTGTGTGTTCTTTTTCTTTTTGTAAGCTCACTGTTTTTGTTTTCACCGTCCAAGAAGTCTGTGTCTGTAAGGTGAGTTGACTCAGTAAATTAGAACAGGTGTACACAGTTCTTACTCCACGCCGCTTGAGGGCAAGAAAGGCCTGGGGAACTTGTCCGGATGTGAAGCTGCCCCTGCGGCCAGTCAAGGTGATCGTGAGGCATTCCTTGAGGGCAGGGGTTGCTTCAGTCACTTCAAAGTGAGGGCAGAGTTCAGTAGCAGTAAAGGACCAAGGGCAAGTGCTAATTGCCCAAGGAGCCCTCGTGGCGTTGTGGGTTCTGTTGTGTTGAGCTGCCTGCCCTAAGTCAGCACTTAAAATTCACTAGAGATTGTCAACCTTACACACGAAAAAGAGCAGTTCTACTTCGTCCTATAGCAGCAGTTCTCAACCTGGGGGTTGAACGACCCTTTCACAGAGGTCGCCCGATTTATAAGAGTAGCAAAGTTACAGTGATGAAGTAGCAATGAAAATAATTTTATGGTGAGGGGGGGTGTCACCACAACATGAGGAACTGTATTAAAGGGTCGCGGCATTAGGGAGGTTGTTAACCACTGTCCTATCTGGTCATAATAAGTAAGAATCCACTCAATGGCAGTGAGTGCCATTCGTCCCAATGTCTGTCAATTGGAACTCCTTAACTCAGGGACTTACATGTCTAGCTACAATATGACGCTGCATTGGAAATAAATTGAAAAAACAACATGAGAGGAACACATGCATATACTCCTTGAGCTCAGAAAAGAAATACATTTAAATAATAATTTGGAGATATACATTAGGATATGTACCCAAGAATCTTGCTGAAAGTCCTGAATGCATACTTACTGCGTGGAGCTTAATTTGAGGATGAAGGCGCTGTGCCTCCCTCATTGTGGAGGATGGTGTAAACAGGTGTTGGCGCCTCTTGTTGGAGGAGAAAACTCATGAAACAACAATAATCGAGGAGCCACCTAACGGCACATGGCTTTCAGCGATAGACTCATTCCCAGGCCCCTTGTGAGTGGTTATTCAACTTTGATGATCGAACTTTACTAAATGTCAATTCTTCAAGTAGACATTGGATTGATAATAGCTGTGCCGATTGCATGCAGGCATAAGATTATATGATATTGAGATAGTAACATGAGTGCAGTGATCAATGCTGACCCAGAACTATCCCTCATGTGTGGACTCTTTCGTTGCATTTGTTCATATTATGCTGGTGAGAAGCAGGCATGAGCCAAACGCGTTGGGACGTAAGGAAATGCGTTCACCGGAGTGCAGGGTGGGATCGCTTGTGTGGAAAAGCTGAGGAACTGCTGCAGGGGATGCGCGATCTGGGATCCCGCTTGAAATCTGTCCTGGGTTGGAGACTTAAGTGCTGGTTTGTCCATGGCTTGATGCTAGAACTATATGTTAAGTGCCTGAGTTTAATAATACCAAAAGCTCTCCAAAGGTTTTGTAACTGCCTAAAGGCAGCCTTAATTTTAAACACCGAGAAAAGTCAATCAGCCTACACCTAAAAATATGCTTGGGAATGTGTTTTGCATACATTAAAACCTAATTTCACATCTCACCAAGTTTAACTACTTTTTTGCTCAACTAGTCTCAGATTCTGGGTATTTTGCTTGTTTATAATAGAGCATGCAGGTTGTTTAAGAGGACACTGAATCACTCTGTCTCTCTGCATGCCTGCAGTGGTGGTGGCGCCATGGCTGAAGCGCCACGCCCTGACTGACAGGTCCCCGTGTGACCCCACAGGAGGAACACGTGGACGTTTATTCCCATGAATTTTACAGTCTGGGAAAAACTGTGCAGCAGTTACTTCTACTCTGTTCCATGCACTCACTGTGACTTGGAATGGACCTGAGGCGTGTGTTTGGATGGGTTTTGAGAATTGCTGATTCCTGTGAGCTTTTAAATGAGAAAAGCTTTCATCAGAAACATAAGAAAAAGTGTACACTGAAAACTTGCTTTCTGTCAATTCACGGAGGGAATGAAAAATGAAGAATTTACTATCATCCAAATTTTATTATATTTATAGGAGTAAAGGTTTTATTTTACATAGTACTTTTTCATATATGCTACTAAAGTGAAATTAAAGTACAATTGTAAAATTGTTCTGATTGATTAGTATGTAGAACTTTTGCTTTGTGAGCATCATTGCTATGGCCTTGCTTGGGCTGAGGACTTTAAATTTTATCTTTCAATTGCATCAGTAGGCAAACGAGTCTATTTTTCTGTGCTGATATCCAAAATACTAATGGAAATGTACGTGGCTGAAAATCAAGAGAAAGTGTTGCTGACGTTCCTCTGTACATTTCAGCATGTGGTTGAGGGCACTGGGGAGCCCCAGAGAAGCTTGCATGGGGAGGAGTACGGAGCAGAGGGATCAACCTGACTTGCACACTTCAAACCTTGTCAGTGGATGTCCCCTCTGGACCTGCTCTGGTTTTCAAAATGTGTCTGTATTGTTGTTGTTGTTGTTGTTGTTATTGGTGTTTATCTCAGATGTATTATGTCATGGGGCGGGATCACCCTCTTGAATTTGTGCTGTATGTTTTTCTGTTTCTTGGTATATGAAACCCAGGATTTCATGTAGGAAAAGCAAGTAGAATAGGGTTTATAGTCAGGATACAGTGATGGGGGTGGGGGTGGGGCAGTAAATTTAGCAGGGACAAGAATGTTTGGAAAATGATTGTAGTAGCAATTATACAATACTGCCTGATGTGACTGAACTATGGAATGATATGATATATGTATTAACTCTCAAAGAAAAATTCTTTCAAAAAAAAAGTTTGGATAAAACCCAGCCTGAGTTGACATAATTTGTTATCACTGAGAGTCAACCCTTCTGGTTATGGGATTCAAACTGAAATTACCATTGAGATTTCTAAAACATTATACCAGTTGTAATTCACCCCTTAACCTTATTGTTTAGGCTAAAACATGCTATTGTAATTTTAGTTTATGTATATATTTAATCTTTTTTAAAAAAATTTTTGTAAGGACTATAAGCCATTAGGTGAGACATGGTGCCTAAATGACCTGAACAAAAGAGCATTCTGGATGATGGTTTTAGTTATAATGCTGGAATTCTTTACCCTTTGACCCTGCCTACCCCACCCCCCTTTACCCTGGCCAATGTTTTCTCACCACAACTGGATTATGAGGCTTTTAGGATGAAAGGAAATATTGCAATGTGAGGTAGATTTTATTCTCTAAAGATCTTCTCTAATTCTTGCATCCTCTCTGTCTGTAACTTTATTTCTTTTGCAGCTGCAATACTATTAACATTTTATGCTTTTATAGCTTTAAAATGCTTGCCACGAAAAGCTTTGATTCCAGGAATACAAGGTTCTGAGATGTTGCCTATATTTTCTCTAATATTGAATTGATAACAAGGGAGATATCCCTATTGTCCTTTTGGAAGTTTTTCTTTGGTGGGAGGTGTGGTAGTGGAGGTTGTATGTTTGCAGAGGAATTATTGAGGGTTTTTGGTATGTACCCCCCCCCCCCAAATGAAAATAAAACAACCAACCAAACGAATTGTCACCAAGTTGATTCTGACTCATAGTGACCGTATAGCACAGAGTGTGACTGCCTCGTGGAGTTTCCAAGGCTGTAATCTTCATGGAAACAACTGCCACACCATTTTCTCATGAGGCGGTGGGGGGGTGGGGCTGATATGAAGGCTGGCCTTTTGGTTAACAGCTGAGAGCTTAACTACTGTACAACCAGAGCTCCTCTATTAAACAAAATGGGGGGGGGGGAGGGGGAGGGAATTGTATATAAAATCCACCTTTTCCTCAAAAGTGGAAATACCTTTGTTTTCAGCCTCATCCCCAGGACATGAAATGTATGGCAGAGTTGATGGTCAAAGTCATGGGGTCAGGGTAGATGGGATGACATGTGTGAGGCTCTGGACCCTGTTCTCCTACTCTGTTGCACTTTTTCCTGAGTGACAGAGGTGTGCTGTTGTTGAGGGAAGGCTCAGGCTATGAACAAGCATGTACCTCCAATCTTCACAAAGCAAAAAGAAGAAAGGGCACTTGAGAGAACAGAAAAGAGTTCTCTCTTTCTGTATTTTGTCTTACCCGATTACTGTCTCAGATTGCAGTGGGAAAGATGGGACCGTCTATTCCCATAAAGATATGTAGCCCTGGACACCCTATGGGACACTGTTGTATGCTCACTTTAAGTTGGAATGGTCTCAATGGGGCAGCTCTGCCCTGCAGGGCCATTGTGGTTTAGAATTCCCATTGGTGGCAATGGGAATCTCCGTTATCACATAGAGCGAAACCATTTTTAAATAATATGTTTTGTACGTCTATTATTAATAGTTTATATGGCCCTTTATTGAGTGGCTGCTCCTGATTTATCCAGAGCATACCAAACTGATCACAGTTTAGTGGGATCAGATTGCTATAATGAATGGTTCAGTTCAACTTGTCTTGGCGATGAAGATTGGCAATATGGACCCAGACAAGTTAACATTTCTTACTCTTATTGTGCTACAAAAAAAAAGCCATGGCCAGCTTCATCTCATATCAGATTGGTCCTGATCATCCTGAGCTAAACTTCAGGTTGCAAAATGCAACTGTTAACACCTATAGGCATCACTAGGTCGATGTGCATGTGTGTGTACTACAGACAGAAACCTGAAGTCTAGACTTCTGCTGAAGCAAGTAACAGCGTCTTGTTTTACTTGATAAAAGTATCAAGTTCAGCAAGGTTTTGATTGTTTGTGTTACATTCAGATAATAGAATTTTCCTAAAACTTTAAACAACTTCCTTCTTGGGGTTGCCAAATTCCCCGAGTTATAAGGTGACTATTTTACAGGCCGTCTACGTAGAACTAATTTTATAAAATAGAAAACATCAATGCAAAAGTTTCTTACATTGCTTAATATTTAGAAAAGCAGGGATTCTTTTCATTATAACTCTGATATAACTAGTCTAATATCAGATGATACCACTACAATCGATTTCAGTTAACAGAGAGACTCATCCATTAATTCTTCACACAGTTTTACGTATTCAGCAATCTACCTTGTCATAAGTTCAAGATGAAAAGAGGGAGCCGTTTCAAGATTCAAAGTTAAAAGATGCAAGCTACCATACTCATTTAATCAAGGAAGCATGCAGCTGAGCGTGTGAGAATAATAGCAACCTTAACATTGTGTTGCATATATTGTATCTTCCTAGTTTCCATCATGGTCTCAGTATCTGAAACTTCACTTTTCTTCCTAATTGAAGAACACCTGCTCTTGATTTCTTAGTGAGTTGGACGGTTTCATTTGCTCTTTGTTACATCCCTGAAGATTAATTGCCAGATGATCTCCTTAAAATTGCTCTTTCAGCAGCCTGGATGGGATGTACTCTTGGGAAGGGTAAGTTAAGTCAAAATGCTCAGAATTTGTGTTAGAGGTTACTTAAATATGACCTCTACAAGGAATATGCCTCCCGTAAGAAGCTAAATTATACCATGAGTTACCCAGTGTTCGGGGAATCAGCCTGAGAGTGCACAGGAAGAGGTGCATGTCTTGCATGACAAAATATTCTGACAAAACCCAGGAAGCAATTAGAAACTGTACAGAGCTTTTGGATTTCAAACTTAATTTCAATTAGCTAGCATGCTGGATATTCTATAAATGATGATGCTCATGGACACAACTGCATTGGATGAGTCAAAATTAAATCCTCCATGAATATTAATTTCCAAAACATTACCCAAAATAAGTAGCACTGGCATTTAAAAATTTCCTATTAAGTAAAACAGTGTTTCAAAATATTTAAATCATAAATGCCTTTGCCAACAAATAAGTTTTTGAAACTGCATATTTCTTTATAGCAATAAAAATAAAATCAACGTTCTATTATTTATAATGAGGCTATTTTAGAATTACAAAAAAAGGAAGAAAAATAAGCTTATACGATGGTTCATTCATCTTATAGAGGGTATTTGTCATGTTTGTTGCTAGTATCAAATTTTTGCTATGTGAAAACAAGTCTGATCACCTATGAGCATTTTCTTAGACCAGGATAAAAAATTATGGAAGGTTAAAATGTATATACAGAGTGCTATTAGGTCATAGAACTAAACAAGGGCGCATTATGTAATAAAATAGTGCTGGTTTATACAAATTAAAGCTATCTGTATTCTTAAAGGTCATAGAGTATAGCCAAACCAAAAACAGAAAAATACCCCACAATTCCATGCTACTACTAAGCATTCAGAGCTGCAGTCCTCCGCATGCTTCCCCAGAGAAGTGTCATCCCATGAGAAATTAGAAAACGCGCTCCACCTTTTTATAGTATTGTTCCAAGTACTACAGATGGTGAGATTGCCATCATCTTAAACCATATTGCTTTAAGAAGTTGAAGGAATACTTGCCAAGTGCCTTTTTGTCCCACTATAAGAACGCGCTTTATGATTTATCTTTATAGTTTTAGAGATTTCTGCATTTTGTGAACTTTATAAGTCTATGTAGTAATAGCACATTTAGGATATTGTATAAAAATGACTGTGAGTTGAAATTCCTATATAAGTAGTCTGATACTCAAGAAAAAAGAAAGTACTAGAGAAATGGTTAATGCTAATTAATAATTTGATGATACGATTATTAACATGAATACCCTACATTAGAAATTTATCTTTCCTCCTCCAAATATGAATCTTTTCTTTGGCTGTTCAAGTGTTGTATATGTATAAAGCTTATTTTTTTACAATATTAATTAAGAGTATCTTCCAATATCATTTCAACAGGAAAAATAATTATTGTGTGCATTCTTGACTTCTCTAGGATGCAAATTTCCCCCCCTAATCCAAACACCTAGATTATCTAACAACTTTATTCAAGGCTCAGCTACTCTCGTAGCATTTACTTGGTTAAAATCTTGAGACACTGATTTCTCTTCAACTTTATCTGAGTTATCTCCAGTTAATAAGTCAAAATGCATTGAGGATCCTCCGAAGCTTTTTGTACTTGTTCTTTGCATAAAAATGAGACTATCATGAGTAGTCTCACCAATGTTTTTAGTTGCCTTAGAGAATGCAACATTGCCTTGTTCTGTGCCATGTTCTGAAAAACATACAAAATCAAAACAAAATACAAACAAACCCCAGGCTTACTCATTGAAGTAGGACATAGAATATTGTCTCTGTGAAGTGTGTTATGCCAATTAACCCTAAACTGTGGTCTTGAACCCCCAAACCCAATGCCTCATTCCTTCAAGTCATTTTCATAACTGTGTCTCTTATATGCTTCACTGTATTCATGGTTATATTTATGGAAAAGGTAAAATACATATATACAAACAGCCTTTATCAAACACACATACATTCATGGATATACTCCCATTCCAGTCATCTTACCTGTCCAAGCTGTGGGTCTTTCCAAGCATCTCCTTGTAGATTGCCATGGGAGGATTATGAATCCAACAGTATTTGCCTTTAACACTCACGGTGTTCTACTGCCTCCATTATTTTTTCCCTAACTTACTTTTTATTGTATATTGCCTGCCTGTTCACTCAATTTACTCTCTAGCCCCTAACTTCACCTCCTTTCCTTTCTCTACCCTGGTAGCCATCATAGAATATTCAGTTTATTGTGGAAACCTCTTCTTGACTTATTATAATAGTGGTCTCATAAAATATCTGATCTCTGCGGTTGACTAATTTCACTCAGTCTGATCTTCCAGCTTCCTCCACACTGTGAGGTGCTTCACAGACCCATCATTCTTCTTTAATGTTGCATGGAATTGTAGTTTAGATTTCAATAACCAGAGAGGTTCCAGTTGTTGTTTTTAATCATTTTAATCAGGGAAGTAGATGCTTGAAGGGACTGATAGCAAAGTTACTAGAGATGTGGAGTATCATAAATGGAGAGAGTATTGGATTGCTCACTTTTAATATTAGTATTTGAATCATTCAGGACAATGGGAGGATTTGGCGTTCAGAGGACAGTGAATGAAAGACAGAGCAAACATGAGATTTACTGTTGAGGGACTGATTCCTCAGCAGAGAGCTAAGAGTTGGCTTGGAATTAAAGGAAAGAGGTGAAGGGCAAGTTTGATAAAATATATATGACTAGAGGGAATTTGGGTGTGGTGTAGAGTTATAACAGACTTGGGAAAAGAACTCCAGAGGGAGGAATGTAGTGGAGAATTGGACTGAAGAAGAATCATAGAAAATTCTTACGGACTTGAATATTGGTAAAAGAGTGATTCATGAATGGTTTTACACCATGAATTGAATGTTAGTTAAGATGTTTCTGGCTGAAAATAATAGTAAATACACTTACAGGTTGGGGCTAAAACAAGGTCTTTATTACCTTTAAGTAGACATCCAGAGTTAGTTTGATCCCAGCGTTAGTTCAGCACTTCTACAATGGAGAAAATCAAGAGCTTTTCATCTTCTTTCACTGAAAGCTTTTCTATGTCATTAGCCGTTTTCCTCTCTGAAAGGCTTATACTCTTAGGACCATGTGTGAAATGTAAATGGAATATGCAATTACAATTATTTAATTTATTTTTCACAACACAGCGCCCAATGACAACTTAAAGTAATTAGCTATATTTCTTTTATAATTTCGAGTTAAGATGGCAACTTCCAAAATGTACTTGGTCGAAATTTTATCAGATGCTTATGATTAAACTGATCACTTGGAAGGTTGAAAAGCCACTAAGATTAGCAGGAAATTGTAAACCTTTACCTAAAGAGAGAACAATAATTTTATTAGGGATCTGAGGATACTTTTTGTTAATATGGGCTAAATATAAAAAATGTATAAAATATAAGTCATTTTTTTTTTCATTTTGGGGATAGGTATTTTAAGGCATGTGCAAAGTTCCCTCTTTTAAAATTTTTCTTTTGCTACTATCCTGACCTTGAACTTTGCCGTACCCAATTCTGATATAAAATTAAATGAAAGCTTAGATTATGGAATAAAGAGTTAAGATTGAACACGGGTCTCTTCAATTCCAGAGACTTTTACACTCTTTTAAAATATCCTTAGGAATATCCTGGAAAAGAATTCTTTTCTAACTCTATTCCATAAGAAATTAAAAACCTGCAGGAACTTGAAACATACTTAGATGACTTGCAAACATAGTTCAAAACATAAAATAATCACACATAAATTAATAATGGATAAGAATAGATATAATTTTTATTTTTAGATGAATAAATTAAGAGTGAGCAAGCAGCAACAACCTAACTACCTACTGGTACTTTTGATGCCGTCAAAGCCATCCAACTCCCAGCCTTGGACACCTTTCACTGTATCTCACCACAGAGAAATGGTTGTTCTCTCCGCCTGGGTAGTAGGGAGAATAATTGTCTCACCTCTCTCATTTTATATATAACACATCTCTCAGTTTATATATAAATATCTGTAGAACCTCTGGCTATATTAATCTATTAGGGATCTGGAGGAAGTTCTTAACATTTCATTTCTTAATTAGATGATGGCAAATGTAAGATACATTACACGAGTGTTGAGGGATTTCAGGGAAGGAAGTTTAACGGGGCCCTATTGGTGCTGTTGGGTGAACCTTGGACTGCTAATCACAAGGTTAGGAGTTCAAAACTACCAGTAACTCTTTGGGGAAAAGGTTGATGTTATGTACTGTCATAAAGAATTATAGCCTTTGAAATCCTGTATAGGATTGCTGTGGGTTGAAATTGACTGATGGCAGTGATTTTAGCTATCATGAAAATGTATTTTATTTCATATACTAATAAATAAATTAGCTTTTGTGGGTTAGTCTATCAACTAAAAGGAACCATGGTGATGGTGAAGGCCATGTGCCAACTTAGCTGGGCCTTGTTTCTCAGTGTGGTTTGGCAGATAGGATGTGGTCATTCTCTGTGATCACATCTAACATAATAAAATCACCTCCAAGATGAGATCATCTGTGATCAGATAATCAGTTGAAAGGGAGTTTCTTCCAGGGTGTGATCTATTTCTTTTTTTTAAAAACCATTTTATTGGGGGCTCATACAACTCTTATCACAATCCATCCATCCATCCATTGTATCAGGCACATTTGTACATTTGTTGCCATCATCATTCTCAAAACATTTGCTTTCTACTTGAACCCTTGATATCAGCTCCTCATTTTTTCTATCCCTCCCTGCCCTCCTCCCTCATGAACCCTTGATAATTTATAAATTATTATATTGTCATGTCTTACACTGTCCGATGTCTCCCGTCACCCACTTTTCTGTTGTCCATTCCCCAGGGAGGGGAGTTATAGATCCTTGTGATTGGTTCCCCCTTTCTACCCCACCTTCCCAACATCCTCTAGGTATCACTACTCTCATTATTGGTCCTGAGGGGTTTACCTGTCCTGGATTCTCTGTGTTACCAGTTATAATCTCTGCCAGTATACATCCTCTGGTCTAGCCAGATTTGTAAGGTAGAATTGGGATCATGAAAGTAGTGGGGGGAGGAAGCATTAAAGAACTAGAGGAAAATTGTGTGTTTCATTGTTGCTATACTTCACCCTGTCCCTGCAACCTTTCTGTAAGGGGATGTCCAGTTGCTTACAGATGGGCTTTGGGTCTCCACTCCGCACTTCCCCTCATTCACAGTGATATGTTTTTTTTTTTGGTTTTTGATCACTGGTACCTGATCCCATTGACACCTCATGATCACACAGGCTGGTG
>NW_022103906.1:49388626-49412155 GCF_000313985.2 Echinops telfairi | reverse complement strand
TTTCCTCTTGTCCCACTATCATGCTCAGCCTTCATTTGGGTTTCAGGAATTCCTCTTGGTTACATTGCTCTTCATCAAGCCCTACCCAGCCTCCTACACCCTCCTCGCCATCAATTTTTAATTACTTGTTATTTCCTTGTCCCTGGGTTTGTTAACACACACTTCCTCCCCCCTCCCCGCCCCACATCCCACTCTCCCATGCCCCTCACCCCAACAGTGGGTCCCATTGTTTTCTCCTCCAGATTGTTTATCCCACTTATTTTATCTAGATAGATCTGCAGAGACAATAATATGCACAAAAAAACAAGACAGAGCAAAACAAAGCAACAAAAAACAAAGCAACAACAGCAAAACACTAAGGACAAAAAAAGAAAACCCTGTAGTTAGTTCAAGGTCTGTTTGTTGACCTTTAGGAGTGTTTTCCGGTCGAATCTGATGGGGTGCCCCACCCTGGCCCCAAAGTCTGTGTTTGCTATTCCCTCAGGACTTCCTTGCTTTGCTCTCCTTGCTGCTCTGTTGCATGCCCTTAGTGTTTTGCCTCAGTGTGGTGGAGTCGGATCAGGCACAATTCCTGCACTGTGTCTCCAGTGTTGTCCCCTGTTGGGCTTTGGGTCAGTGAGGGATGTCGTGTCTCGAAGTGGGACTGGCCATATGGTCCTCTTTGTGCATTGGCTGCTCTGTGCAGGTGTGATCTAGTTCTAACGTATGTGGGTGTTCCAGCAGAGTTTTCGCTGGATAAGGATTCTGCACTGGGATGACAAACCCTGCCCCTTGGCTGTTTGGAATTGAATCAGAGACCTGCTATCCTCCCTTCATAAGCCTCCAAAGCCTATGAATCAGCACACAGTCATCTTCCTGGCCTTCTTGAATTCTGCCTCTGCAGCTGGCAGTCTGCCCTCTGACTTGCCTGTCTTTGGTTTGCCAGTCTGTGCAGCTATGTGGATCAGTAAAAGCCTTTAGCCTGACATCAGAACCACCAAATTGGAACTTTCCAGCCTCTACAATAACATGAGCCGTTTTCTTGAGATAAATCTATTTACCAGCATACATAGCCTCATTCGTTTTACAGCTAAAGACAGCAAATTTCAATGTGTTGTTGTTGTTAGGGGCCACTGAGTTATTGCCGATGCAGAGGAACCCAAAACAGAACGATTCTTTTCCTAGTCCCGCATCATCCTCACCAATTATTGCCCCATTGTTCCAGACACCATGTTAATCCATATCATCGAGGTCTTCTTGATTTTGCTACCCCACACTTCACTCAGCATGGCTTCCTTCTACAGGACTGGTTTGTCCTCATCACATGTCCTAGTTAGGTGAGACAAGGTCATAGCATCCTCACTTCTAGCAAGCAGTCTGCCTGTACTTCTTTCAATTTGTTTGTTCCTCTCAAAGTGCATCTGATATTCAATATTCTTTGCCAACAGTATACTTCAAAGGTATCAATTTTTCACCCTTTTTTATTCATGGTACAGATCATTCATGCACATGATACAATTGAAAACATTATAGTGTGTCAGGTGCACATTTTAAACATGTTTAATTTAAGAAATATATAATAACCATATAAAACAATTCAGTAGAGATTAAGAAATTTAAGTGAAAGGGTCCTAAGAGTTAGAGAAATCAGAAAATATATTAGGCAAAAACAATTAAGACAAAATCAGAGACAAAGCAAACAAAAATGCAAGACTTTACCACCAGTTTTTATTCCTAAAATGTAAGTTTTGAAAAACTTACTTTAAAATTTGCCAGATGACTAAATAGAAATATTTTCTTAGAATAAGTGTATTTCTATAACTAACTGGCTTTTTAACTTATCTAAAATATTGGGGTCTTCTTAGTCCCTCAGCTCTCTGTATGAACCATATGTGGCAGTTACATAATCTGTGGCCAATTTGATAGGATTAAGAGAGCAGGGGTGCAGTTTAGCTTGTCAACCAAGTGGCAGCTTGATGACCTCATTTGGAGGCACTAAGGAGACACGTAACTTGCTTGAGATGGGACACACTCTGAGTCTCTGTGAGGCATCTTTGTTGACTAGCTACATGGAGACAGAGTGATGCCTGCCAAAGCCTTGGAGCTGGAGAAGCCACGTGGAGACCCTGCCTGTGCTGAGATGCTGACTCCACCACTGGATTCACAGACTTTCCACCCACTGGCCTGTGATCGTCCTGCATTAGGCATCTTTGTATGTGTTTCATGAGTGTGGAGAGGATTTTATAGATTAGTATCAGACATATGGGCTAATAATGGACTTAGAGACTTGATCTGGACTTGGCTGGGATGTTTTCTCAATATTCAACTGCTCTATGATATAGAGCTCTTTCTTATACACATATGGGTGTCTATGAATTTGTTTCTCTAGTCTACCCAGACAGACTCACCATATTAATTTATCCTATCTTACGCCTTCCTCTTATCTTTTTCTTTTATACATCATTACTCTCTCACTAGGTGTCCTGTTTCTATTCCTCATTTTCCCCAATTCTTTGTGTCTTCTGAACTTTATCCTTAGACAAATGCTTCCCTTCTGATCTCAAATGGTTCATTAGTCCAAGTAGTCCACACCTCCATCTTGATTTTGTTTACCTTATTGTCTTATTGTTTGGCTGAAAATTCAGTCATGAGGATAAATTCAGTTCCAACTGCCATAGATTGGTTCCACCAATCTCTATTTGACTAATAAGCGTGGATGCTTTTATGATGTAGAATTTGGTGCCATATTACTCTTCCAGAGTATCCAGGACCACCTTATGTGATCCCTTTTTGAGTGGTTGGTTATGGGCACCATCTAACTTCCTCTTGACTTAGGATCATGGAAGTGAGGTTTGCATGTTCCATTAATCTATTGGATTAATTTTGGCAATGGGTCTTTGACTTTCTTTGCTCTATTTTTCTTTGTATGCTGAGAGTTGCGAGAGTTGACCTTAGGCTGCTTCTCACAACATTTTATACCTCTGTTATTATTTACTAAAGTAGGTGTAGCGCATTGTCTTTGTGGACTATGTTATGCCAGTTGACTCTGGTGTTCCCTGAGACTGTGGTCCTGATCCTGTTTGTCCGTTGACACATATCTTCAAGGTGTGTGATGATGGGTAAGAAGTTTTCATAACTTTGCTCCCAGTATGATCTGTATTCATAGATATACTCGCAGCATAGATAAATACAAATATTGCACAGATATCTTCTGCCAAAACTATATACATAGGTATGTTTCTATTTCCATTTTAATTCAGACATCTGTTTGCATGTCTATCTAGGTATCATTAATAGATTATTGTTATTGTATGATTATGTATATGATAGTATCTTTCTGTTCCATTTTACCCAGTATATCCTTCCCTAATGTTCTTTCTACTTCCTTCCCTTGTTATTGTCTACCTTCCCCACACTATTCCTTCTCTATTGCAATATTCTATTTCAAAAATTCTCAAATTTCAAACTGAATGACAGTGAAAGCTCTCCTACTTTTTCAATGTTTTTTTTCTACCTACACTGCTTGTGTCTGCATAGTGATATTAATTCTCTGGATTTCTTGACCTCCTGAATGCTAAGTACAAGGACTCTGTTCTAAATCTCCTTGCTCCCTGGGCACAGTTGAAGTTTCTGGTCCAGCTCTTCCTGTTCTGCTATATTGTCTCTGTGGTCATTTGTGTGTGTGTGTGTGTGTGTACATATGTTACCAGTTCCTCTACACCTTCCTCCTTCTGAAACATGGATACTTTTCCAGTCTCAAATATAACCTTCTCTCCCTTTTAAATTTTTGGACCTTCTCTTTCAGACATACCTCATGTATACCTAAGACTTAATCCTTCATCTAAGCAAATAATTCCCTCAAAACCTCTTCCCTGTCCTCTCTCAAATGTCTACTTATCCCACTGCTTGTGTATTATTTCTGCTTGATTCGCCTGCTATAAATTCAAACTTGGCATATCTGGTATAAAACAGCTGCTTACCTAGAAAACTCACAGGCCCTCTTGACAGCGTTATATTTTCTCTCTCACTGCCAGAGCGTCCATACAAACTCACAGCGACCCTCCAGCTCAGGGTAGAATGGCCTTGTAAGTTTCTGACTTAGTAACTCTTTATGGGTATAGAAAAAACGTCTTTCTCCCAAAGAGTAGTTGGACTCAAACTGCTGACATGTTGGTTAGAAGCCCAACACATAATTCACTATACTGTTAGGGGTCTCTTAGTTATATAAAATTATAAAAATGCAAATTAACCTATATTGAAGAAAAAAATAAACAAAACACCAAAAAAACTTCTTTAGCCACTTATTAAATGTAGAAGCAGCCTACCTTCCTAACCCAATCTTTCCTCTCAAAGGAACTCCTGCTTCAGCCTAATTGGATCAGTCACCACTTTCAGGAAATGCTGATGCTCTTGCTGGCACCTTTCCCAGAAGACCTGCCTGTACACGTAGTAGCTAACCCAGCATATGATCGGGAGCTCTGCTCTTGATTCGACTGCCAAGCATCCTTTGGTCACACTGGACAAAGTAGCCTTTGCTCTCATACCCTTGATAGTGTTTACTAACAGAACAATTAACTTTGCAAAGAGTCCTGCTGCCTGTGTCACCATTACACTCTTTTTAGTGTATCTTTTTAAGACATTAATTTCTGTTAAGTTTTACTTTAAATAAACTTAATTCTATTTTTAATGAGACTAAAAGAACTTAAAGACAAGGGTCATGCTCATTCATTCAGCTTTTATTAACTGTCATAGCTATGAAATGTTAGCATCATAGGACTGAATCCAGTGTGTCTCTGTCTATTCCAGTGGGGCAGACTGGTAAACGAACAAGTGCTTGTAGGAGGTGGTGTGGAATGCTATGATGAAGACGTGTATGTGACATAGTTAGAACACTAAAGGCACGTTTAGGTGTACTTAGGAAACTTGACCATGATAGATGAATTTAGACGGGTTTTAAAGAGAAGGTGGTACTTAAGATGAGTCCTTCTATCATATTACATTCTCAAATGTTTATTGGCATTTTAACGCAAAAGGAAACCATACTTGAGCAAACAAAGATGACATAAGACAGTTAGCTCTTGATCTGCATATTTCCTAATAGGGCAGGATACTTGAAACATTTGTCATTTTAAGAACAAAGGAAGCTATTTAGGTTTACAGAAATATAGGTGATACAATTTAAAGTGATATGTATTTGTAATATATATACATTATATATTATAGTATATATTACATTAATTACATTATACATATGTATATATGGCTTTTCCAACTGTTAAGATAATTTCTCTATAAATATATTGTTTACATTTTATGTTGGAAAAAATATTATTTGATTTTGGCTTTCAGGATTTCTTAGAATACATACTCTACCTGGTGGCTGCTAATGTATTCAATTATTCTAAAACAATCTAGGAGTGACTAATTATCTCTTTGTTACTCATGGATAAATAATGCTCTTTACCACTGTTTTTAAGCAACTGATGATCAATAAGATATATAAAATGATAAAAATTAAGGATGTTTGCAAGTAAACTTAAATAGTTTTTTTTAATTGATCATGATTTAAGAAAATAATAGTCTAGCTATACACATTTGCTTTCTTATGTAGAAGGCATCTACAAATAAAGTAATGGCAAAATAATAAATATGTTTAACATGAGTTACCTAAATATAGTCCAAAATAATTTTATTAAATAAGAGCTATAAGGTAAAAATCTAGCTTTTATCAAAAGGTATACAACACATAAGAGGAAGTCAGTTTATCAGTTCAAATTCTCTATACAGCATATAAATGGACTACAAAATTATACTTATTTCATTTATTTTTAAGTCATGATTTTCTTTCACATCTCGGGGGAAAACAAATAATTGATCTTGAAGCAATATATATATGACTTATGATATTGAAGCTAAATCACATGCTATATTTAAATGATTTTCCCGATAGAATTTACAAAGTTTGGTAATTTATTTATCTTTTCTTTTACTTGCACTGTTTCATCGCTTGCTGTAATAATGATGTGATCTATACGAATACCCCAGTTCTCTATTGAGAAAATCATTACAGTTTCCTAAACCAAGATTAATTTTGGTTCTAAGGAGCCCGTGGCATTTGCATGGACAATCAATGCACTCCTTGCTCTGCTGTTCAATCAACAATCTCGTTCTACAGTGTCCTGTGTATTCTGCGAGCGCTAAACCTAGGAAGACTGTTTATGATGTGAACGCAGTTCCATCGAGTAGCTTGACCTCTCAAACTTGACATAAGTAGAATTGAGAAACCAAATAGCGGTACTGTCATCTTAGAATTTGTTATCTTCAGTGACAATAAAGATACAAAAGCAGAATAATTTTCATGAGATACGTTTATATTTAAAATTTGATAACATGCTTATAATAGGCAAAACAATTTTCCTGAAAATATAACAGGCAACCGACTTCCTGAAGGGGCACTGGAGCAGAGTAAAGACTTGAGGTTTTAAGGTCAGAGTGATTTTGGTTGTGTCTCAGCCTTGCTTTCTCATAGCTCCACGGCACTACTCAGGTTGTTATACATTTCTCTCATCTCTGAAGAATATCCTGCAGCTCAGGAGTATGTGCAAAATGTCTGGCTAGAGAAGGTGCTTAATGCAGGTTTCCATAAGCGATGTGGCATATTACATTTGGAATTTTCCTTTGTGTCAAGATTTTTAACCCTAGGATATGGAGTTATAAAATTATTATCCACTTTATTATATGGCATTTCAATATTAAAATATTGTCTCTTGGATCTTTACACAGATTCAATTAGCATTGTTGGTGCTTGAGCCTGTGGAACAAGAGAAGTACATGTCTCATTATTTTAATCAGGTATAAGGATTGGAAAAGGAAACTGCATTAATGAATAAATATTTCACAAGCACAAACAGCAAAAACAGAAAGGGAAATTCTTAGTATTGTTTACCTAATTGGCTTTGTCTGGCTTGGCTTGGTATTGTGTGTCTGTGTGTGTATGTGCATGTGCGTATGTGCGGTGCACACACATATCCAAAATTAAGTGAAACATTTGTCCTCCCATGGTTCCAGTTCACATGAGGGTAAGTCACAAACTATTATTATACTTGTGATTTAATCATGGAAAACTTCATTCAATGAAAATACCAAAACATGAAGTTATTATTTCTTAACATAGCCTCAGTCTCTCTTACCTTTCCTGAATAATTCTGTTCTCTGATTGCCACCACATTTAAACAGCAGGTTGGGCATATTCCAGAGATACAAACCATGCTCCTTTTAAATATTCTTTGAGTTTTAAGGAGAAAAAGAAGTCTGGAGGGGCAAGATAAGAGCTGTAGGTTAGAAGGGTTATAGATGCCCTGTGAATTTTCTATAGGACAGCCCTTGCTCATCTCAAAGAATGAGCAGCTACATTGTTGTGATGGAAAAAATATGCCTTGGCACAATTCTGGACTCTTTCTCACCAAGGAAATTTGTAGTTTTCTTTAAAAACCATAAAAATATGCAAAAAAGCCATACAATTAAACCCCTTTCATATAAAACCACTGCATCATCCTGAATCCTTAAAAACATCTATCAAGGTTACTTCTCAACTTCCCCAAACCAGTCACCCTAACTTCTTATGAGCTGAATTCTCAACCTTCTTTCAAACTTGATCTATATAAAAACTGTTGTTTATGTTGGGTAACATTCCCGTAGACTTGTTGCAAATTTTCAGTGAAGATAGTCACTTCAGTATTATTAAAAATTTGTTATTAGACCTGACTTAAAGATCTTTACCCCCCCCCCCCAGTACAAAAGATATCTGTCTTCAGCTGGCTTCGCTAGAGAATCAAAACAAGAGATATTCAAGTGTGTGTGTATATATATACATATATATTGTCATGTATATATACATATTAAAGTATATATTTATTTAAATACACAAGTATGCTCATATTTATGCCTTAGGAATATGTTTTCAAAGAGAGAGAACATGAACTTTGTATCAAGAAAATGTCCCACACAGTTTTCTTTTCTTTTTTTTTTTTAACATTTTATTAGGGGCTCATACAACTGTTATCCCCATCCATACACACATCAATTGTGTAAAGCGCATTTGTACATCGTTTCTCAAAACATTTTCTCTCCACTGAAACCCCCGACATTAGGTCCTCAGCCACACAGTTTTCAAAGTGGGAAAGCCCAGTTCAGTCTGAAGACTTAAATGAGGTGATCTTAAACTGGAAGTTTGTCTCAACGTCTGTAACTTAGGGTACTGACAAACTCCAGATTGGCAGGAGTACTTCAGGGTGCAGAGGAGGGCGAATCCCAGGCCAGTCGGTCAGACTGGTGATTGGAGGGGCAAATGAATCCAGGATCAGCAGGTCCAATGGCAAAGCCAATGGCAAGCAGCGGATGGGTCTCCGAGTTAGCAGACAGTGTGGTAGGCCATTGACTGAGGTAGAAAGACCTGGATGTCAACCAGTCAAATGCACAATTCCAGACGCAACAAAAAGCAAGCACATTTGGTACAGCAACTATGTAAGCAATAGGCCACACCCCAGGGACACTTCCTTTCAGTTGTATCAGGGCCCTGACACAGGGAGCTATTTATCTCCATGGCGCCTCCAAAGGAGATCATCAGGCTGTGACCTGATTGACAGCCTAGACTCCACCCCTTCACAAATGGACACCAGATTATGTAACTACCACACAGAGTATCTTTTTTTTTTTTTTTTGAAGACACCCCAAGGAGATTTTGATAAGTCGCTTATGGAGAGAACATCTATGCCGTCATTCACTGATCACAGAGACATGTTTAAATATACTGAACAAACACAGAAACCCACGCTAGCAAGGATGGTAGTAGTTGTGTATATATAAATACTTATATTTGCGAATATATAAAGAGAGCAATTCATATTGCGAAAATGGCTCCCCCTCTTGATTCTGTTAGATGCTGCTGAATTGGTTCTGACTCGTAGTGATCGTATCTCCAATAGAACAAAAGCCTGCCGGTTCTGGGCCATCCTCGCCAATGGTGGAGCCCATCACTGCAGCCCCTAGATCCATCCATCTTGTTGGGAGTTCCTATGCAAAACAAAATACGCCACGATGCATCAGTAAAAGTAGTGCTATGAAAAATAGTCTGTCCTGCTCTTTTGTTTTCAAAGATGCTACTAAAAGAAAACATGTATCTCAGTTGTATACATGGAATTGTGTGTTTCAGTGGCTTCGATGCAGTGGCTGAGATTTTCCCTTGCATGGAGGCTGGTACGATAACAGTTTTACAAACCCATGTACAGGGACCTGCAGATGTGGAAACAAAGATAAACTACCTTAGGAGGTTCCCATGAGCCTGTCACTGACACGGGTTGGAGTTTGGTCTTGCACTAACATTTGATTAATTTTGTGTCATTGCCATGGTATATTTCCCCCCAAATATCTCTCTACCCATTAAGTAAAGTGAGGAAAATATATGCCTTACATTCTTGTGAAGAAGTGTGAACCTAGTGTGTTTCTTTTGTCTGTACTCTCTAAAATATCTACGGGCATTTTTCTAGAAACAAACACTCCCTCTGATTTTTGTCTGGAGAACTTCCACTTCTGAGCTACCACTCTCCCTCCCTTGGCTCTCTCCCACTCATGTAAAAGAGAGACTGGAGGTGGTATGATGATGGTATGATGAGATCTAAAAGTAAGAAGAAGGAAATGATGGGAATGAAGCCTTATTGATAGTTATTTCTCATATATCATAAGAGAAGGCTGTCCACACCACCCCTACCCTTTGCCAGAGAGTTCCAGACAGATACATCTTGAATTTGTAGAATTCATTCATTCTCTATTCCCAATATATTCTTAGCAGAGAAGCTAGATCGTAGTCTTGTCCCTTGAAGGGAGGCACTGCTGTTTGCCAGGAGCAAAGTGGAAACAGGAAACTGAGGCAGCCCTGGTGGGATAGCAATGGAGTTTGGGCTGAATCTTTCGAGTTTTTAGAGACTATAACAAGAAATAGCTTGTTTACATTCTAAGAAAAGTAACAAGTCTAAAGTATTAGAAATCCATTCGCATTTGTGCCTTAAGAATTGACTTTGGATTTGGTGATTTGGTGCAGGAGGAAGGGAAACCACACCCAGATGAGCTGCAGAGAGGAGAAAAGACATGGGCTTTCTGCAGTTCCCATTTGAAGTATTTCCCAAATGGAATTTGTAAAATTTATGTCAGGCCTTTCAAACCAAGAACAATGGGGGCATATACTCCAGCAATGACGCCCTAAAGTTTGAAGGTGCTGACATTCTCCTCTATAAATCCTTCTACTTATTTTTTAATTACCGTCTGGATTTCGATTATACTGTTAATGATAGGTTGGATAAAAAAGTCATGCATTTAAAAAAATGCTTGTTTTGTTCCACCCAATATAAATAATAACAAAAATATATTTCTATATCGGATATTTTACAGCACCTATTTCACAGCCATTATTTATTGTGAAATAAAGTATATCCTTTGTTTCCTTGGGACATAGTTTATCTGGTAATCATGAATTTCTACTTTACTATTACTGATTAGTGTTAGTAAACTGTAGACTTATATGCTCTTGTCTATAGAGATCAATTAGCAGACTTATTTCGTGCTGGCAGAGATGATCAGTTCTATTATTGTGCAGTCTCTCTCAGGGCCATGACTTCCTTCAGGCGTTTCCTTCCTGGTTGGGAATCAGAATTAGTTGATTTTGGGAGCACATGGCTAATTCCATTCTACCTAGTAACCATACTGATCAACTTCATTCCACAAATTTAAAGATTAAGAAAAATGAAGCATTCTAATAGAAATAAATGAAATAAATATTTAATGGGGAGAATTGCCTCCAAGGTCTAGCTTGAAAGTGAGCTCTGGATTTTTGCTGTTTTCAAAAACAGCAAATAATACACAGATTATATAATGCACAGTTTATATAATACACTCTGATATAATACACAGTTTGAAAGAGACTGGCATTGTAATTGCATCTGGAAACCAGGAGACATCTATTAAATGAGTAAAGAAATTCTTGAATGAATGAATGCGTATAAAATACCATCCCCAACTTAAGGAAATGTCCATAATCCTGGCGTGTTAGTGTGGGTAGACTAGAGAAACTAATTCATAGCGACATATGTGTCATATGTGTCTAAGAAAGAGCTTTATATACAAGAGCAATCAAGTATTGAGGAAACATTCCAGCCCAGTCCAGATCAAGTCTGTAAGTCTGATATTAGCCCATATGTCTGATACCAATTTGTAAAGTCCTCTTCAGACTCATGCAATACATGCAATTACACCAAATGCAGGAAGATCACAGGCCAGTGGGTGGAAAATCTGGTGGGTCCAGTGGTGATATAAACATCACAGCATTGGCAGGGGTCTCTAGGTGGCTCCTCCAGCTCAGGGTACTAGCATATCTCCTTATGTTTTGTCAGCTGCAATGTCCACCAGGGAGTAAGCTAGCTATTTATCCCCTTAGTGCCTCCAAATGAGGTCATCACGCTGTGACCTGATTGACAGGCTAAGCTCCACCCCTTCACTCTTAAGACTCTCAAATTGACAACAGGTTATGTAAGTACCACACCTGGGCATTATGTCTTTCTAAAATTAAAATTTCTAAAAAGATGAAAGTTTTGGTACTTCCTTTGGGTAGTTCTAAGGAGCCCTGATGGCATACTGGTTATGACTTTGGCTGCAATTCTCAAGGTGAACAGTTCAAAACCACCAGCAGCTCTGAGGGGCTTTCTACTCTGGTAGACACGCCCAGCAGCAGTTCTACCCTCCCCTGTAGGGTAACTGAGTCGGCATTGAGTCGATGGCAGTGAGTGTTTTGGTTGTGGTCAGTGAAAGATCATGGTGAAGCATCTTCAACCAAATCACTATATTGACTCGAATCCTTTAAAATTTTCCAAAGAAAATTTAAGTTACTTAGTGTATTAAAATTACATTATGTATGAATTAAATATTTTGTTGATATTTTCTTAGCCTGCCAGCCTATTGTAGGTTGGCTTTCTTGACAAGAAATCACAATAGAGTATAAAATACAGTAGTCCTACTCGCAGGGGTGGGAATGCCTATTAGTAAGCCCATTAGTAACCTGTAGTTAACAGTTTCACAAGGGTCCCTTGCTAACGGGTACTCTGCCCTTGTCAGGGACTATATATTTGAAAATAGGTTTTGATTATGAAGGAAGGTAGTGTGATGTTGGGAGAGAGACAGATATGAGCCATACTAAAACAATTATCTTTGATGTGCTAAAATAATGTAGAATTGTTCACTCCAGATGAGTAAGCATAGGTAAATGCGGTTTTGCTTGCATATTGGTCAAGCTGCCACAGGCTTTAAGATTGACCATGGGGTTTGTGTGCCTGGAAGTTAACTGTGTAACACTGCAGCAGGACAGGTTGTCAGGATAGACCAGGCCCTGGAGAAGGACGGCATATGTGGTAAATGGATTGATCCTGTGGCTGCATTGATGGGCTTAAACATGAGAAAATTGTGATGATGACACAGGAAAGCAGTGTTTCATTCTGTTATACATAAGGTCACTATGCTTCAGAACTAACTTGATGGTATCCAACAACAAAAACAACAGCAAACAACAACGTCTCACAGAAGCAATGTCTTGTGTCTGTACTTCTGTTTTCAGAACATTAACATCCAATTTATAATGCGGAGTTTGGGGAGAACTAAAATCTAAATCTAGGGAAACAGAAAGAAATGAAAACCTTTTTAATTGTAGGAAAGGAGGGTTTCATTTAATGAAAAGACGCTGTTTAAATACTTGTAAATTCAAACTCAAATGAAAAATTCTCGAGTTAAACCAGTAGTGGGCACAAGGCCATCTTTTTGCGCTTGAGCTGACTCCACAGGAACATTCTGTGCTGATCCTGTAGAGAGCTGTTTAGTTACCGTATAGAACGTTTGCTGGGTCAACACTGTGATTGAATTAGTGTTCAGCCTGAATTCCAGTCAGGCATGGAGTCTTGCCCCCAAACACATACAAATGTAACCTTTTCTAAAATTTTGGCATTATCAGAGAGGAGGCTGATGATAGCAGAAAACAGAGTTGCAGCAGAACAACATATGTGCTGGTTGGAGAAAGCTCAGAGAAGGGTGTCAAAGTAAATCAACAGACTAAGGGTCAATCTGCAGGTGACCCTCTTCCGTGCATCAGCAAACAGAGCCAATAACACGCTCTTGCAGGGTGATAGCTAGCTTTCAGAGAAATTAACTACCAGCTATTCGATATGAGTAATCACATAGTGGAACCCTGGCAGCATAGTAGGTTATGCATTGGGCTAACCAGAAGGTCAGCCGTTCAAAACCACTTACTGGAGAAAGATGAGGTTTTTTACTCCTATAAAAAGTTAGTTTGTTGGAAACCCACAGAGGCATTTCTACTCTGTCTTGTAGGGTTGCTGGGTCAAAATGGACTTGATGGCACTCAGTTTGAGGGTTGTTTTTTTTTCTTTTGAGTAATCATTTCCTGGATCCTGTATGTAATCTTCAAAGATTAATAAAGGCTTTAAAACTATACTCAATGATAAGAAAACTATGGGACATTTATAGGATTACTAATAGCATATTAAGTGGAACCTACATCAGACACTTATAGAGTTGATATTCTATCTTTCATAATATAAATGCACTCATGAAAATGCTCCTGGAGAAGTGAAAAGTTGATGTACCGATTTCACTACATATAGTCTTTATGGTTCATTGGGCGGACATGGGATGCTTAGATAAGGGGATGGGAATCCTATAGATTCTATATTCTGAAGGATATAGTCAGTTGTATTAAACATAATCGTTGCTATATTTGTCTTCTTTGGAACTAAGTCCCAGGTTACAGACCGTTGCCAGGGGCTTGCTGTTGTCAGGTGGCACGCGTACTCCGTGAACCTATCCACAACGGAACGAGACCCCACCTGGTCCTTCCCCATCCTCACATTTGCTATATTTGAGCCCATTGTTGCAGTCATGGTGTCCACCCCCATCTTCTCCCTTTTTGCTGCCCATCGACTTTACTGAGCATGATGTTTTTCTGGTTGTACCCAGTTCCCACATCAATCAGGACCACGCCATACTGGTTGACGGAGAAGCTTTATTGGAGCTGGCGACTGGGACTCAGCTATCATTCAGTGTCTCTTGGACCAGAGCGCTACTCAAACTCCGGTTTATAAAGCAACAAACTCTGAGTTGCTCGGGTGACTTTGCCATCCAGTCACAGCTGCACACACCGACTAGGGCGGTGAACAACAAGAGGACTTCCCATGGGTACCCATTATGGGCGTGGACAGCAGCCCACCAAAGTTTTGCATCTCTTGGCTCTGGACAGGAAGGCTAATGTAGCAAGTTACACAATGGAAAACACAGAACTGAGAGTCAAAAGGATCAGACATGAGCCTGAGGGTACTTCTTTCTAAGCAGTGGTCTCTCCTGATAACATGTCCAAATTGTGTGAGACAAGTCATGCCATCTTTGCTTCTGAGGAGCATTCTAGCTGTACTTTTTCCAAGGCAGATTTAATTTTTCTTCTGGTCATTCGTGGTCCTTTCAATATTCTTTGCTAGCACTATAATCCAAATTATGGATGGTTTCCCAATATAGTATTTTCTTATTGCTACTGTAAAAAAATTGCCATACATTTACTGACTTAAACAATATGAGTTTATTGTCTTACAATGCTAACGCTCTGGTGTTGAAATGGGATTCACTTGGCTCAGAATTCGGTGTCAGCAGGGCATCATTCTTTCTGAAGATTCTAGGTGAGAATCCATCGCATCTTTTACAGCTTCTAAAGTTTGTCTTGTTCCTTGACTAATAGCTTCTTCCATCTTCAAGTCAAAAGAGTAGTATCTTTCTCTTTCAAATTTAATTCCAAATATATGCTTTCAAATTCACCATATATACTCTAGTATAAGCTGACCCAAATATCAGCTGAGGCACCTAATTTTACCACAAAAACTGCATTAAAAATGTGCTGAAAAACTTGGTTTATCCACGAGTATCTGTGGTACAACTCTGAACTCTGACCTTCTGCATGTTGCTCCTATAAGGACCTTTGTAATTCCATTGCATTTACATAGGTTTCCCTCCTACAATGCCTCATCTTGAGATGTTTAGTTTAATCACAATATGTGAAATTGTTTTTGCCAGGTTGGGTCACACATTCACTAGGAGTAGACCTTACAATTGATCTGTGTGTGTGTGTGTGTGTGTGTGTGTGTGTGTGATGAGACATGATTGTGCCTACAATACCAAATTATATTTGTATATGAATATTTGCTTTAAGTGAGAACCTATCTGACTTTAAAACCCAGCAATGGTAAACTCTGCAGATATAACATTCTGGAGAATGTTTTAAGAACAAAGCTGACCACTTTTTGGAGTTTAATCAAGAAGGGGTAGGTGGGAGAGAGATGTGTACATGTGAGTTTATATGTGTGTGTGTGCATGTGTACTTACTGGATAAGGCAAAGCACTAAAACTACATGGAATGTATTTTTTAAGCAAAGAGAAAAAAATTTGTTTCAGTGTCAACTCAGAAAACATTGAAATGTTAACAGACCTGGTTTTATTTTAAGCAAAGTGAAAAATAGCTTTTCCAAGTCCTATAAGTAGAATAACGTATGTTCTGACATTTTAGTTATAGAGTAGAAGAATACCATTGAGAATTTTGTTCTAGTTTTTGAACTCCCAGAACTTTAACATAGGGACACGTTTGAAATGTAGCAACTTGAAGGTAACTGCTAATCTTGTCTTAAATGAGGTCTCTGATCATTGGTGGGAAAGCCAACTGGGACTTACTTTGTTCTCTGCTTTATTTGAATTGCTGATTATATATGACAAACGGTGCCACTAATAGAAAATACATTTCAATGTAGCATTATTCTTTCCCTCAGTATGCTGACTGGCATCCAGTTGATGCTGACTCATAGTGATCCTTTAGGGCAGAATGGAACCACCTTTTTGGGTTTTCTAATTTTGCAATACCTACCAATATTTCAGTCTGAGGTGGAATTATGACATGTCATTAGAAAGAACAGTTATAAGACAATAATGTTTAGGTTAAGGACATAGTTAAGATTATGTAGTTAGGCTGCCTGAATTAAATTCCTTATCCTGTTTTTTTTATGAGGGGGTACCCACAAAAGCTGGATAAAGCTCTACTGGGCAGGGTTTTCGTAGTACAAATTCTTCCCACTAGGCGAGCATCCAGCAGCCGGCTCGGAGTTGGTGCACTCAGTGATGTCTCCTGGGATGGTTCTCTCTAGTCACAAGTTTTTCCTAAAAGCACTTATGCTCGAATCTTGATTTTGTGATTTAAGAGGACAGTGTGCAGCTGTGAAATTTTGTTTCTTGCTAGTGAAAAAGGCCACAGAAACTGTGGTGATGTTGAACACGGCTTAACAAGGACAGCACTATGGGAAAAACTCAAGTGTATCAGTGGTTGTCAACTGATGACAAACCTCATTCCGGATGACCGTCAATTTCCTGAATCAACAAAAATGTCAACTTGTACATTTGGAGTTAATTCCACCAGGTCCAACTGCTAATCAAGCTTTCTATTTTAGAGGTTCTGAAAAGAGTGTAACAGTGGGCGACCAAAAGGGCCCGATTTGTGAAAGACTGGGGACTGGTTTTGCCACCATGACAATGCACCTGCTCCTACAGCCATATCAGTGCACCCGTTTTGGCAAATGATAGCATGCCTCTCTTGCTTCAAGCATCTTACTCACCTGACTGCTCCCTGTGACTTCTCTTTGTTTCTGCGAATGAAGAGGGACATGAAAGGACAGCGATTTGATGACATAGAAAAGGTAAAGAAAAAAATGATGGAGATGCTGTCATCCATTCAAACAGATGAGTTTGAAACATTTTTCCAAGAAAGGAATCATTGATTTGACAAGTGTATTAAGTGTAATGGAGAGTACTTTGAAGATGATAAGGTAATTGTGTTAAAAAATTTAAATACATAACTTTGGGGAAATTTCACTTTGGGGAGTACCCCTTGTACATTGGGGTTGGGGGCAAGTTATTTGATTACTCTGTGCCTCTGTTTGTTCATGTTTTTAATATTTCAATCCTATAACAACTGTATAGTATTATTATAAGGATTAAATTAGTTAATATGTGGTAGGTACTTATAAGTTAATAAATGTTTACTGCTTTTCAAAAAACACTACCATCAAGTCGATTACAAGCCAATGGTGTCTTGTGATTAGGAGAGAAGAGAAATCACACCTTTAGGCCTATTAATTATAGAGAATGCACCACCTATTTCATTTGAACAAAAATTGAAATTACTCAATATATGGGTAACTAAACATAAAATACCTCTTTAAAATGCTTATATGGCAATACACTGAGGTAGTGGATGGACATCTGGCCTCTGCTCACAATATGCCTCAATGCAAGAACACTTTGTTCTAACAAACTGGCATTCTGTGATGCTCACCCTCTGGCACAATCACTGCAGACAAAACGGTTGCATACACAAATATGGTGAAGAAAGCAGATGGTGCCCGGCTATCAAAAGATACAGCATCTGGGGTCTTAAAAGATTGAAGTTAAACAAGTGGCCATCTAACAGAGAAGCAACAAGCCCACATGTAAGAAGCTTGTGCCATCATGAGGTGTCATCAAGACCCGGGTACCAGGCACCAGAAGACCCATAAGAAAGAAACAAACAAACAAACACACATTATTATTGAGAACAAGGGGGACAGAAGCTCATCTGCAGACAATGGGACGTCCCCTCACCTAGGGGTCACAGGGAAGGGATGAGTCAACCAGAGCACAGTAAACACTGAGGAAACACACAATATCCCTCTGGTTCCTTGAGGCTTTCTCATCACCCACTGTCATGACCTCAGTCCTGCCTTTCACTGCGGGCTAGACCAGAGCCTGTACACGGGTCCAGATAAGTGATATGAGCTCACAATACACCGAATCCAAGAACAGGAATGGGAAGGGGGAAGGTGGGGAGTGGAGTGGAGGAAGAGGGAACCAATTGCAATGATTAAAAAATAACCACCACCACCATCCACTTCCAGGGGGACAAACAACAGCAACCATGGGGAAAGGAGACAGTGGTGGTGTAAGATATGAAATTAATAATTTATAATTTATCAAGGGGTTATGAGGGGAGTGGGAGAGAAAAGAGGAAGTGATTCCAAGGGCTCAATAGAAAATAAATGTCTAAAAATAACGATGACAACATATGTACGAATATGCTCAATACAATTGATGTTTGGATTCTTATATGAGTTGTAAGAACCCTCAATAATATATTTTAATAAAAAAAGAAAGAGAAAAAAATGTTGAACGCAAAGATATCTTTGAGGAGCGACTGATGATTTGGAGGTAGTGACCTTGTGGTTGGTAGCTAACAATGAGTTACACTAAAAGTGTAACCCTATTCCACCAGGGCCCTTGGAATGCTGAACACATAACAAATACTCAGTAGGTGTTAAATAGAATGCAAATCCAGATTCAATAAAAATCTGATGTATGCACTACAAGGTACCACCTCTAGTGTTTTGAAGTCAATGCTTCACTCAACATAAGTTCATATTTGGTGGATATCAGATAATATTCTATATCTCTGGTCATTATAATTTTCCTGAATGTCTTCTGTGAGTGGTACTGTAATGTCTGTTCCATATCACACTAGACGTTTGAGGGAAGAAGTGCATGGACTATGGAATCAGGTTGACTTGAAGAATATCAGCTTTTCCAGTCAGGAACCTCTGTTAGGCTTGTCTATCTAACGAATTTGGATTGCCAGAAGCCATTTTCTCCATCTCTGATTCCATTCCCAGTGTTTGCCATTTGAAGTGGCAAAACTTTCAAATGGTCGCTAAGTAGGCTTCTCTAACTAGGAGATGTGTGTTTGTTGTGAGAGCATCTAGTGGTGTAAATCTATTTCTCTGCCTGAGACTGCTTGTTGCAGGACAATTTAGTTTTCTCAGAGTCATCTTTCTGCTCTAAGTAGCTGAAAACAGAACAACTGAGGTTGTTTTCTTGACTCGTAAGTCACAAGAACACAGAACACACAGTGTTTCTTCCCAGAAGGTCATATTTTTCTTCTTCTGAAGTTAGTAGGAAGGGATCAGAAGATTTGTATAGAGATGCTAATTTCAAGAGATAGTAAACTCCAGAAAGAAAACATCACAGAACTTCATTGCATGGAGCAGAGAGCTGCAAGATGTTGAAGCTGGTTTGTTTTGTCCATAGTGCTGAGAGCCTGCTAATGTGTTTAGCATAGGTGCCAGTCAACCATTCAGCATCAATTCTGGGCCGTTGGATTTGTCCTTAGTAGCTCTCTTTCCAAACACTGAAAATTTAGATATCTGAATTTCAAACTTGTAGAAGAAAGTAAAGAAGAATGGTTTCAGTTGCTGCTTAGTCACTATGACTAAAAGATATACTGGTATAAATGACACTGTCCCCGGCTTCCTGAATTTAAATTCTTGAATCTGCTATTTCTCTACTGGGGCTATTTTAATATTACTATAATTCCACAATGATGCGATCCTTCTTTCAAAATATTTTCCTAGCATATTCATTTACTATAAACTAAATATGCTATATGTTTCAACATTTCCCAAGTAGATTTTTAAATTCATGTATTTTTAAGAGTAATTAGTATTCATATCACAGATTCCTTTATACATTACTCATCAGAACAATGCTGGGAAGTTGCTGCTCAGTGTGTAAAGCTGCATTTACATCATCTCCAGGGATCAGGATCATTAAAGATATAAAAGGTTGTCACCAAGGCAACTGTCTATACAGGTGGAAGATTCAAGAGCACACTTTTACAAAAGTTGAGACTAGTGTTTTGGTGTAAGGATATTGTCACTCTTAAGGCAAGGTACTCTTATGGCAAAGTTAATACAAGTGAGATAGACTAATAGGTCTAATTATGGCATACTTATATTGTACAAAGGATCCCTGTTAGCAGAATGAGTTAAGCCTGTGACGTTACAACCCACTAACTGCTCCTTAGGAAAAAAATGAGGCTGTCTGTTTCTGGAAAGATTTACAGCCTCAGAAACCCTAAGGAACAGTTACCTGCGTCCTGTAAGGTTGCTGTGAATTGGAATCAACTCAATGGCAGGGGTGTTTTAGATTATATAAGGCACCCTGGTGGCAAAATAACCAAGTACTTGGCTGGTAATGGAACGGTCAAGGGTTCAAACCACCAGTGATTGCAGAACTCAGCCTCCGGTGCAGTTGTACTTTGTCATGTGTAATGTCACTGTTAGCCAATGTTGCTCAGTTATTCACAAAACCACATTTGCTGTTTCTAGTGATACCGTTCAGGTCAGGTATTTACTAAATCATAGTCATGTTTCTGCTTCTTGCTGCATGTCTTCTCCACACCACACACTTGATACTTGCATGCAGTAGAAAATTGAACAAATATATCTTGAACTTAAAGATGAGTGGATATATATTATCTAGGACAGTTTGAGGTTCCAATATGTCCGATTTAAAAATAGTAAGGGCATTTAAAAATATTTTTAACCTTTAAAACCTTAACTGAAGTGGTTTTCAAGGTTAAGTATGCTTTACATTCTAACGTTTATGCTTTAGTTTAAATCCCTCAAGCAGTGACATTCAACTTGGTCAAACATATTTTCCACATCATTTGTTATGATGTTTACCTGCCATGGCTAGGTATACTTGTAAATATGGAATGAATAAAAATATTTTCCTTTTGAGAATATATGAGTTGAACATTGAATAGATGGCAAAAAATTAGAATTTTCAGTTTTAAACAAAGTATATGTATACTTAAGTTAGATCCTTTTCATCCAATAGGTGAATTTTATACAAATAATAATCAAGGAAAATATATTAAAAGTCTTTCAGATTGTTTTTATATAGCATAAATGCTCAGTTTATGACTATATTTTAAATTATTGTGTGAAAGCATATTAATGATGTTTCATTTTTATGATAGGAGTTTTTGCTATTTAGTATTAGAAAAGTTTTTAAGATGATAAAAAGCAAGGGTCAGGTAAAGCCATTTGGAATAGAAATTATTTCCCAGTCACAGAAGAAAATTAAGCAAATAAGTATATTTTCAAATTTAAACAAGTAAGTGTATCTTTATGGACTGTAAACAAACAAGAGTATTTTTAGGTACACCTTTTCCCAAGATATCTAAGTAAGACAGTTATTTAGCTGCTACAAAATTATTTTGGAAACACTGTATCTAATGTTCATGTTGCTCAAGAAGATTTTTTATACATCACCAAATTGGGGGATAGTTCTTTGTTTTAGAAAAAGTTCCAACAGCCTAATTTGAAGTAAAAGCTAGGCAGGCATTCTGATGGCATTTAAATAATCTATAAAGTATCTGAATAGTATCAGTCTGAATGTCTGCATCTTTCTTCAGGATAGAAAAACTCTGAATTTGAGACAAACTGGACCATTTCTCCAAGAGACTAATTTTAACAAGGCAGTGCTGATTTTTAAAATATTTAAAACATTTAAAAAATGTTTCTTGGACAAACTATCAATTCAGGCAGAGGTAGCATCTTGCTTATCTTTTTCTTCTCTGGGCTAAGACGTTCCCACTGTATGGAAGGTACTTAATAAACAAGTGGCCATCTAGCTCAGAAGCAACAAAGCCCACATGGGAGAAGTACACCAGCCTGTGTGATACGAGGTGTCGAAGAGACCAGGTATCAGGCATCAGAGAACAAAAAATCATATCATTGTAAATGATGGGGAGTGCAGAGTGGAGACCCAAAGCCCACCTGTAGGCAACTGGACACCCTCTTACAGAAGGGTCGCGGGGAGGAGATGAGCCAGTCAGGGCGCAGGGTAGCAATTATGAAATATACAACTTTCCTGTAGTTCTTTAATGCTTCCTCCCGCCCACCCCCACCCTCCACTATCACGATCCCAATTCTACCTTACAAATCTGGCTAGACCAGAGCATGTACACTGGTGCAGATTAGGAACCGGAAACACAGGGAATCCAGGACAGATGGTCCCTTCAGGATTAGTGGTGATACCAGGAGGGTGGAGGGAAGGTAGAGTAGAAAGAAGGAACCGATTACAATGATCTACATATAACCTCCTCCCTGGGGGACAGACAACAGAAAAGCGGGTGACAGGAGACATCGGACAGTATAAGATATGACAAAATAATAATAATTAATAAATTATCAAGGGTTCATGAGGGAGGGGGAGTGGGCAGGGAGGGGAAAAATGAGGAGCTGATTTCAAGGGCTCAAATAGAAAGCAAATGTTTTGAGAATGATGATGAAAACAAATGTACAAATGTGCTTGACACGATGGATGGATGGATTGTGGTAAGAGTTGTACGAGCCCCCAATAAAATGATTAAAAAATATATATACATATATATATATATATAATTTGAGTGAGTGAATGAATAAGTTATACTTTCATCTTCCCTTTTCTGATTTAGTCTCTAATAATATAATCTCATCTTTAAGATCAGAATTCCTTCAAACCTTGACAAGTATTTGTTGTCATTGTGTAATACCAGCTAATCGGTTCTGACTTAGCCACCTTATATAACAGGACAGAACCACTGCCAAATCTTGCACCAGCCTCACTAGCTTTTTTATGTTGGAACTCATGATTGCAAATATCACGTGAATCTGTCTTGCTGTGGGTCTTCCAAGCACTGTGTGCTTCCTTCTCCAATGACAAGGTACATTTCCTCCTGGTGCCGTGTCCAAAGTTCACAAATAGAAGAGTCACCATTCTCTCTCCTAAGCAATATTCTGGCTTTGCTTCTCCCAACACAGATTTGTTCAGTCCTCCTGTGGTTCATGTTCTCGTTGTTGTTAGCTGAATCGGGTCAGGTCCCACGCCTGGTGAACTTGTGCACTCGAGAACAGAAACATGCATAGCAAATCATCCGAGAACCTGAATTTTATGAAGAAGAACAAGGCTTCAAAAGCATTCCCGTGATTGAGCCCATTGTTGCAGCCATGATGTCAATCCATCCCCTTGAGGATTGCCCTCTTTTTCACATTACCACACAGAATGTCCTTCTCCAAGGACTGGTCTCTCCTGACAACATGTCCAAATGATATAAAATGCTGCTGGCATTTGAAATATCGGTGACATAGCTTCTTCCAGCATCACAGCAACCTGTAAGCCACCACTCTTCTGTCAGTTTTCATACCATGTGGCTGGTATGTTGCTGTGATGCTGAAACCTATGGTATTTAAAATGCCATCAGGGTCACTCAGAGGGAACAGGTTTCAGCAGAGATTTCAGAATTAGAACAGACAATGAAGAAGTGGCTCCCCACTTTGGAGGAAGTTGCTGCTGAAAACCTTATGCATGTTTTGGCAGCCCACATTATATTCAATACTGTGTTCCAGTACCAGCAAGCAATTCCCTCAGGGTTTCAATCTTTCTTATGCATTGTACAATCTTCACATGCATATGACACCATTGGAAATGCCATGACTGGGGTTGGATGTACCATAAGTCCCCCAAGTGACATCTTTGTCTTTTTTCTTTTAACATTTT
>NW_022103906.1:49329483-49377278 GCF_000313985.2 Echinops telfairi | reverse complement strand
GCGCCCCAAAAAGAGATTCAGGAGAGACCCTAGTAGCCCAGTTCTAATTTCTGGACGTCACCTCCCCGTTCCCTTCGCCTTACCTCCCAATTTTCTGGTCTGGCAGCAGGAGCTCTGGAAGATGCGTCTTATCGGGTCGCCATATTCCCTCCTTCCCTCTTTTAACATTTTAAAGAGGTTTTTTGGCAACAGATTTGGCCAACACAAATCGTCATTTGATTCTTGACTACTGCTTTGATCGGCATTCCTTGTGGATTCAAATAAAATGAAATCCTAGACAATTTTAATGTTTTCTTCATTTATTGTGATGTTAATTACTGGTCCAGGTCTGAGAATTTTTTTATATTGATGTATAATCTATACTGAAGACTGTAATCTTTGATCTTTATCTGTGAGAGTTTCAAGTCCAGTTCACTTTTAACAAGCAAAATGTTATTATCTGCATATCACAGGTTATTAATGATTGTTCTTTTTCATATAATAGTTTCTCAGATTATTTTCTAAGTGTACAGTTTGTTATATATGGTGAAAGTATACAACCATGATATATACCTTTCCTGATTTTAAACCACGCAGTTCCTCATGGTCTGTTGGAATGTCTACCTTTTTCTTGGTCTGTACAAGTTCCACAAGAGCACAAGCACATGCTCCGCAATTCCCATGCCTTCCATGTTATTTAACATTTGTCATGGCCTACAGAGTCAAATATGTTTGCATAGGCAATAAAACACAGGTAATTATTTCTCTGGTATTCTCTTCTTTCCAGCAAGATCTCTCTTATATCAGTAATGGTATTCTTTATTCTACGTCCTTTTCTGAATCCATCTTGCATTTCTGACAATCCCCTGTTGTTGATGGTGGCTGTGACCTTTTTTACATACATGTGATGATATAAATGATATTACATACATGTGATATAAATGATATTGTGTAATACGATCTGCATTTTGCTGGATTGTCTTTTTTAGCATACCATAAAACCATACCCATTGCCCTTGTGTTGGTTTTGATGTATAGAGAACCCATAGGATTCTTCCACAGGATTTCAAGGCTGTAAATCTTCACAGCAGCAGATTGCTTGATCATTCTCTGTGGAGCAGTTGGTAGGTTCAAACCACCTACCTTTTTGTGAGCAGTTAAGCATTTAACCATTGCACTACCAGGACATCTCAGGATCAGTGATACCAAGAAACAAAACCCAAAGGAACACGAGCCATGGAGATTGCTCCTTCCTGCTTTCCGTCCTTCTTTGATTTCCATTACAAATTGGCAGCTTCTGATATATGGCTAAGATATATGTCTTAAAGGAAACACAAAAATAGTGAAAATAAAATTCCAATGTGTATGAATATTAGTCTACACGTGAAAATAGCAGATTAGCCCCCAAATTAACACATTGTTTATATGCAAATAAATTCTGCAAAGTACAAATGATCCTTATCTGTTTATTAAAATAAGCCCAACAGGACTTTTACTTGGAAAATGTTTTTTAATATTTAGAGCTGTTCTTTTAGGAAATGCTAAATGAGTCATGCCTAAGACTGAAAACAAAACAAACAATCCCAGCACATTTCATGACTACCAAGTGGAAAGACAGAGACACACATTTTCCCTACTGAAATTGAGTTTATGCACTCATATTTGACAAGTCTATGTTTACATTTCCCCCAAACTTAGACCTAGAGTTTCACTAAAACATTTTGAAATATTTTTTTTTCATTTCTTTTTTTTTTTAAATTAATCAATTTATTGGGGCTCATACAATTTATCACAATACATAGATCAATTGTGTAAAGCACATCTATACATTTGTTGCCCTCATCATTCCCAAAATTCTCTTGCCTCGACTATCTCAGACACAGATCAATGACATTTTGAAATATATTAGAGAATATGTCTCTGTAGGTGAATTTCTCAAGTAGCATGTTTACTGGTTAATTCAGTTTAAAGGCTCATAAGGATAGAACAGATGACATGCAACATAGTAATCACTCACATTTGCTTTGGATCCATTCTTTTAAATGTATTTCAAGTGTTTAATGTCCCTCTTTAGTTAATTTCTCAGAATAATGAATTATACTCTTTGTGTAAGGAATATTTATATGTATAGAAAAAATTTAAATACTATTGGATAGGAATGAAAAAATTAAATATAAACATGCCCACACTACTATATGTATTTATAAACTCGATAAAATAGAAACTTTATAAGCACTTAAGCAAAATGTAATTATTATATATTATGTACACATTAATACTCAAATACACAAAAGACATATTTTTATTAACTCTGAATATTTATCACCAATAATATTTCATGCATGCATCTTTGTTTTATAAAATAAAGTAGGGAATTAATTTAGTTTCCTTAGAATTGAGATCCTTTATTTAATGATATCATTTGAATAAAAATATATATAATCTTACTTTGGAAATGCCAGTGTTTTAAATTCAGCAAGAATCTATGTATTTTTTCACAATCTTCTGGCTATAGTTACTTTGGTTTTTGTGAGCAGTGGCATTGTTTTTCTTTATGTGAATAAATATTTTTTACTTGATGCAATGGAGACAGGGAATAAGAAAGAAAAATTCTTTTTAAAAAAGTTCTCTAATTTCTTATCCATGAAGCACTGTAATAAGTACTGTTGTAAGAAACCATCGTGAATTTTGTGAAATTATAGCTATTTATCCTGAGATTATCTAAATGTTTTATGAAAGTGGTAGTTTGGTAGGCATCCAAGAATATCTACTAAAACCCACTACTGCCAAGTCTAACTCACAGTGACCCCATAGGACAAATTAACCCTATTTATTAGGGTTTCTAAGATGGTCAATCGTATGGAAGCAGACTGAAGCATCTTTGCTCAGCTGGCTTTGTGGTGACCAGCCAAATGCTTATCCACTGCACCACCAGGGGTCCTTATTAGTACTGACTAGATTGTTCTTTAAAAAATCAAAAGAAAAAGAAAATAAAGGTTTCTTTAATAGAAAAGTGTTATATATTTCATTTTACATTTAAATGAAACCTATGTCTGTAAAAATTAAACTAATGATTCAAATTAAGGATAAAAATATTTGAGTTTGGGTACCAAGATGATTCAACACATATTGTACAATACAATAAGGTATATGCAAGACACAAAAATTGTGAGTATTTTAAAAACTCTTAGTCCCAAAAGAATTAAATAAAAATTTTTAAAAAGATTATAAATAATTTCAGTATAAAGTTTTATGAAGGAAATTTCCTGAGTTATTTTATATTACAGATTTTTCACTTGGACAGATAGCTAAACCTAAGGTGTCACATCTCGTTGACTGCATAGGCATCTCTTGAAATAAAATGGAATCCACTCTTAAAGCATTGTAGTGGAAAGGTAATCATAGCTTTCCTCAAACTGTCTACAGAACATGCACAATACACAATCTATCTGTTTAAATTTGAAGTCCTGGACTTCAAATTTGAAGTTGAATACTAGGAAATAGAGCAAATAAGTCTTGCTTAGAATGCTTAAAAGCTCCAGTAGCTGACAAATAAGTTTTCAAGGTTAATATTTTGGGCAACATCAATGCTATAATTCTCTTGTCTCAGTAATTGTAGACAAATGTCTTATGTGGGTTGATGCATGATTTGGAGTAGGAAGCATTCAGTTTAAGTGAAGCCCCTCCGCTTAATATGTTATTATTGATCATCTATATGTGAAACTTTAATAATTTAACCTTTTGTTATTACTTAACATATTGGTGTTGTAGTGGTTATGCATTGGGCTGCCATACGCATGGTTGGCAGTTCAAAACCACCAGGAGCCCTGCAGGAGAAAGACTGGGCTTGCTACTCCTGTAAATAGTTACAGTCGTGGAAACCCACAGGCCGTTGCTATGGGTCAGCATTGACTCAATGGCAGTTAGAGAGAAGAAGCATATTTAAGCATAACTATTTGACCTTCATCCGTTCTTAAACGAATAGATCCTGAAAATAATATAGTTCCTTAAATTTAACTTTTGGCTGCTTAGTCGGGAATGTCCTGAACCTATCCAGGACCCTGCTTCTAAATAAAAGCCAAAGGCTAATTTATGAGTCCTGATTTCCTGGATTTAATATCATGTCTGGAACAAACTCTTAACTAAGTATTTCCTCAGGTAATACCTAAATGAAGATGTAAAACTTCAATTGTGAGACTTGAAACCAAAGAAATTGTTTTGCGAAATTAGAGATCTACATATAACCTCCTCTCTGGGGGATGGGCAGCAGAGGGGTGGGTGAGGTGAAGGGAGACGCCGGGCAGTGTAAGATAAGATATAATAATAATTTATAAATTATTAAGGGTTCATGGGAGAGGGGGGAGGGGGAGGGGGGAAAAGGAAAATGAGCTGATTCCGGGAACCCAAGAGGAAAGCGAATTTTGGGAATGAGGAGGGCAACAAATGTATAGGGGTGCTTTACACAATTGATCTATGTATTGTGATGAATTGTATGAGCCCCAATAAAATGATTAAATAAAAAAAGATGTTGTTTTGTGAAATAAATGAATTTCAATTTGCTTAAGAGTATATTATTTTGACATTCAATTTATTTTAATAGAAATGCAACTGAATTTTTCTTGCAAATAATTTGAGATGTATTCACCTTAACTAGTAATTTTAAACTCTTTATAAACTAATTTTTTTTCACTCAGAAGTTTGATATAATTTTAAAAGGACAGATAACATATACTTAGAAAATGTATTAAATAATAAAATACCAACAACAACAAGAAAATGTAGAACATAAAATGAAATAATGAAGTGACTATGGCTTCATTCACAGAATGTGGCTTTCATAATAATCCTAGTTTTGGATAGAAATTAGAGACTAGGAATATATATTGAAGGGTTGATGTAGTATAGTATTTCATAGTTTATTATGCTGTTATTAGTTGCTGTTGTGTTCATTCAGGAGTTCTGGTGGCAAAGTGAGCTACTCATTAGGCTGGTAACCAGGAGATCAGGAGTTCTACACCCCCAGCAGCAACTCCTTGGAGAAAGATAAGGCTTTCTATCCTGATAAAGAGTTACAGTTGTAGAAACCCTCAGGGGCAGATCTACTCTGTTCTACCGCAGTACTACGGTCCAACCACCTCCTTGACCTGACCTTGAGAGTTTTTGTGCGTTGAGTTGTGTTAATAGTATGGCTTGGGTCAGGTCTACTTCAGATTTCAAAGTGACATCTTTACATTTTAATACATTGAAGAAATCATTTGCAGGGCCTTTGTCTTTTGATTTCCTGGCTATTTCCATGTTCAAACCATCATTCATGAAAAAAGCAAAAGGTCATTATAAATACATGAAAGAAAAAATTAAAGTGCATGTCCGAAGAGACACAGAAACTTGAAGTTAATCATAGAGTAGATAAAGCAAATGGAAGAAATGATGAAGTCAAAGAGTTGAATAGAAATCTTCCAAGGGACAGCTTGAGAAGACAAAGCTCAATATTATGATGAAATGTGCAATGACTCAGGATTAGAAAACCAAAATGGAAGAATATGCTCAGCATATCTTAATCTGAAATAAATTATGAAAAAAACTTCAACCCTTGAGTTGAAATAATGAAAGATTCTATGGGCAAAATACTGAGTGATGCGGGAAATGCCCAAAGAAGATGGGAAGAATACATAGAGCCACTGTACCAAAAAGAACTTCAACATTCCATCATTTCAAGAGATTACGTACGAGCAAGAAACAATGGTGCTGAAAGAAAGAGTTGAAGGTGCAGGGAGAGGATTTGCTAAAATATAAGACCGCAGGGATTGTCATACCAATTGAAATGTTTCAATATGTGGATGAAGCACTGAAAGCTCACAGGTGGGCACCAGGGTTGTATCCCCTCACCATATTATTCATAATGATATGCTGAGCACATCATTAGGGAAACTGACTTAAATGAAGAAGAATGTGACATCAGGATTGGAGCAAGGTTTATCAGCAACCTGTATTATGCAGAGGACACAACCTCGCTGGGTGAAAGTGAGGAGGACTTGAAGTGCTTGCTGATGGGGATCAGGGGCTGCAGGTTTCAGTATGGATTACTACTCAGCGTGAAGCTCGAAATCCTCACAACTGAACTGGTAATTAACATCATCATAAATGGAGAAGGGCTAAATTCTCAAAGATTTTATCTTCCCTGGATCCATAATCAGTGTTCATGGAAGCAGCAGCCAAGAAATGCGAAGCAAGCCCCAGGAGAAAGTACTGGACCAGCGGTTCCAGAGGGACTTAGGTGGGGAGGAGGTGGGGCCGGGAGCGGTTAGCAAACAACACTGAAATGCATGATGACCGACTTGTACAATTTGAAAACTTAAGTGATTGGACACCACATAAACAGTGAAGGCTGGAGATAGGGCAAAACTTTCCATAACTCTTATTCTCAAAGGCAGAACACCAATTTTATTTGGCGGTTTTTATGGAACTAATCATTTAATGTTAAAAATGTGCAATTTTCATATATTTGTAATGGAATATGGAACATTGTCTCTTTCGTTTAACATTTTGTGATGACCAAGATTCAGGGGATAAGTTAGGAGCAGTCTGCTAACGGTAGGGTGAAAGCTGAAGGTTCCCTCTGTTTCTTTCTCGTATATCTAATTTTTCAAATCTCTGAATTTGTTTCACTGTTCACATTGTGAGACTCACCTACTTCCGTACTAAAATGGCCATTGTGAGAAATGCTTTGAGAGAGCAGCTTTCTATGCAGTGACATTAGTGTTTGGGTCTAAAAGGCTCCCTGGCAGGTAAAGGGGAACTTGCTAGTACAAGGCCAATTTAGATTCAATTGCCCTTAGACTCCAATTTTAGTTTCCACTTGCCAGCCACACAATAAAATAAATGTGTATATCACAGCACAATATAAGCAGTTAACTACTTATCCACTCTACCTTTAAACATCCAAGTAGACTAAGCATCATTCTTTTTTATGCCATTAACTTGTTTTTTCATGGACCCTTATTACTATGAATAAGTACACATGATTCCACTGAATCTTTTTGTGTAACACATACAATATTGTAATGCTATTTTTTTTGTAAAAGATGAACAGATTTTTGTGAGAACAGCCTGGATTTGATAACTAAAGATCACCATAATGTCTATCACTGAAAGCTCTCATTTATTTAGAATTGAATCCATTAGTAAAAAATTAATTGAGAAAACAGTCTTGGTGTATTATATCTTATACCCAATGCCCATTAACATCACATCAAATCCAACTCATAGTCATTCTAATCGACAGAATAGAACTGCCCTTTTGGATTTCCGGAGCTGTGAATCTTTATGGGAACAGAAAGCCTCATCAGTCTCCCAGAGTGACTGGTGGATTTGAACTGCTAACCTTACTGGTAAGCAACCCAATGCTTAAAGCACCACCAGGGCCCCTTGATATCAACAACAGATGAATGACAATTAGAATCAAGCAGGTCTTAATGATTTTAATTCCCAAAATGATAATTTAAACAAGTCAAATGATCATTTTGAACAATACTTAATCCCCTAAAATGTTCATATATAAATTAATGCCCTCTAATTACTAATACTCACAAGGACCACAGACTGCCCATGGTCAGGTGGCATGTCAGTGTTTACAAAGATGTGATTTTTGAGCTGACATTTTGTTGGTTAGATTCATAGCAACTCAGTAGACAAAAAACAAAGAACTGCCTGATCCATCTCCATTTTCACAGTCATCTATATTTGAGCCCATTGTTGCAGCCACTGTGCCAGTCCATCTCATGGAGGCCTGTTCTGTTTCTCTGCCAGTCTATGAAGCAGCATCTCCTTCTCCAGGAAGGACTCCCGCTAGTAGGTCCCAGCATAGTCACTACTTGTCACCAACACCATTATTCAAATGCACACTCTCTTGTGTGGTCCTCTATATTAATTTTCAACATTTTATATGCATATGAGGTGATTGAAAATATCGTATCTTGGGTCAGGTGCACCTTAGTCCTCAAAGTCACATCTTGGCTCTTTAACTCTTAAAAGAAGTCCTTTATAGAGTATTTCCTCACCTCAGTAGATTGATTTATATCTTGATTGTTAACTTCAGTGGGCGTTGATAAGGATGTAGGTAAAATGAACTTCTCCACAACTTCAATCTTTCCTTTGTTTATCATGATGCTGCTTCTTGGTCGAGGGGCGAGGAATTTGGGCTTGTTTAATTAGGTAGCCTCAGGTTGACATCTGTAGTCCTTGCTTTTTTTTCATCAGTCAGGACTTCAAGTGCTCCTCCCTTTCTGAAATCACGGGTGTGGTGTCTGCATTCCACTGATTGCTAGCGACGCTTCTTCCAACCCCGATGCCACCCTTTTCTTCATATACTTCAGTACCGCCAATTACCTGTAAATCGTACAGATTGAATAAATACGCGAGGGGATAGAACCCTGTCACACACCTTTCTTGCATTTAAATAAATCAACAGCCCCCTGTTCCATTCCACAACTGCTGCATGGACTATGGGTGGTTTCTACTTGAACACAGTGAAATGTCCTGGAATTGCTATTTTTTCTTAATGCTCTCTGTAGGTGCTTTTTCTTTTTCTTAGTGATACACACAGTTGAGTGCTTTTGCATAGTTAATCACAGAAAAGCGTCTTTCTGATATTCACTGCTTTCAGGCAAGAGCCTCTGATGTCATCAATGAGCACATATTCCATTTCCTCTTTTGAATCCCGCTTGAATTTCTGATGGCTTTCCATAGATGTATTGCTACAGTTGTTTGTGTATTCAGCAAAATTTCCCTTGCAGGTGAGATTAATGATGTTTTTGACAACTTAGATTCATGATTATGTACTACCCTATGGGATAGATGAATATTCACCAATTATATTTGGCACATTAACTCTGGTATTCCTTTCATCTTTTGGTGATACTTCCTGAATCCTTTAATATTTTGCCCATTGAATCCCTCAATATTGCGATTTGAGACCTAGAATGTTGTATCCTGGGTATTTCAGCTTGGGCCCAAGCACAGGACCGATTGTGAGGACAGCGCAGGACCGGGCAGCATGTCATTCAGTGGTGCACAGCGTCACTGTAGGTCGGAACCAGCTCAATGGCACTGAACTGCAACAGAACTTCAGCGTGAGAAATGCTGAACTTGTTCTTACCTTCTGTGTTTATATTTCCAGGCCTGCGCTAGTTTCATCTTATCACTCTGTTTTTCTCAAGTTGCTCTTTGGAATTTTGTGTTCATTTCTTTTATTTCATCCTATCTCTGAGCTGCTTTACCTTTCAATGTTCAAGAGCAAATTTTATAGCCTCTTCTGACATCCATTTTGTCTTTTCTCTTCCCTGGCTGTTTTTGCTTTCTTAATATGTTCTGTATACCCTCTCACAGCTTGAATGATCTTTGGTCATAGTGTTCAATGTATGAAATCTATTCTTGAGATAGTTTCTAAAGTTAGTTGGTACACATAAAAATGAAATTTTATATGTTGGCTTCTATCGACTTGTTTTTGTCATTTATCAGCTTCAACTTGAACTTGCAAATGAGAAATTGCTAGTTTGTTCTGCAGTCACTTCCTGGCCTTGTTCTTATCGGTGTTATTGGGCCTCTCCCTTGTCTCTTTCCACAGAAGTATTAGATTTGATTCCCGTGCATTCCATCTGAAGATGACCATGTGCATGGTTACTGAAATAAGTATTTCCACTGAACAAGTTGTTGCTCTTACATAACTCAGTTATGTGATGTCTACCCTCATTCCTACCACCTAGATGATATTTTCCAACTATTGATCCTTCCAATCAATAGTAATTATCAATGCAGTTTGAATTCATGTCTGATCACTATAATATTGGAGAAGTTGGTGAATTATTTAATTTGTTCATCATTTGGTTTGGTGATTGGTTTGTAAATTTGATAAATAGTCCTACTAACTAGTTATCCTTATAGGTACATGGATATTATCTTACACTAGCAGCATTGTACTTCATGATAAATCTTGAACTATTCTCTTTAATTTTGAATGTAGCACCATTCCTCTTCAACTTGTCATTCCTCGCATAATAAATCATATGAATTCCTTGTTTAAAATGGCCAATTCTAGCCCACTTCAGCTCAATAATGCCTAAGATATCAATTTTTAGACATTCCATTCCATTTGAAGATTTTTAGTTTTTCTAGATCTGTACTTTGTACTTTTACTATTTCTCTTATGAATGCTTATAGCTTATAAGGATGCTTATAGCTTTTTCCTTCTCATTTTGAGTCATGCCACATCAGCAAATGAAAGTCCCCCAAAACTTTATTCACTTAATTAAATTAATGACACTACTATGAGGAAGATTCTCTTCCCCCAGTTCATTTTGAGCTCCTTTTAACCTGAGGAGGCTCGTGTTCTGGCAGAATATCATAAACTGGTCCACTGCTATTTATATGGCTTTACATGGCTAATACTTCAGAAGTGGCCAGTTATTTCTTTCTTCCTAGTCTGTCTTGGGGATCTGTTGACATTTGCCTACAATGGATAACTCTGCAGACATGTGAAATACCATGTATTTATTAGTTTGTCCTCCTGTGGTGACTTGTATGTTGCTATAATGCTGGCAACTATGGCACCTGCTTTTCAAATAAAAGGTTTTTTCATATATGTGCATATTCCATCATATGTAATATAATGTTAATTTATATTTCAAAATATTCCAATATAGTTGGACAATGTAAGTAAACAAAGAAACTAGACCAGTTGACCTCACCTATTTCAGAGTAGAACTGTGCTCCATAGTATTTTAATTGGTTGATTTTCTGAAAGTAGATACCAACCTTTTTCTTCTTATGTGTGAACTCAAACCTTTCAGTTAGTAGTCTAGTGCTTAACTGTTTGAGCCACTAATTGAGTTGAAGATATTACTTCCATCTAGAGCAGCGGTTCTCAACCTGTGGGTCGCAACCCCTTTGGGGGTCCAATGATTCATACAGTAGCAAAATTATAGTTATGAAGTAGCAACAAAAATAATTTTATGATTGGGGGTCACCACAACATAAGGAACTGTATTAAAGGGTCGTGGCATTTAGAAGGTTGAGAACCACTGATCTAGATAAATATTTGTGGAATATTAGGTATATATTTATAGTTTAAATGATGATAAAATAATGTATTTTTGTAAATAGAAGTATGTACTTAATTATTTAGTTTTTAAAAATGGGTTTTCTCATATTTTTTAAGAGGTATATCCAGAATGAAATTTGAAAAGGAGTATATCATGCTCTATTGTACATGCTATTCTGCAGGGCTCTGGTTCTTTATGAGATGTAGTAGAGGCTTAAACATAAAATTTGGAGGACATTGGAAAATTGGTGTTAGGGGAAGGTACCAGATGAGTGGGAAACAAGCAAACCCATATGATCTTACAAATAATTCCATTTTATTTTTCCCTTAGGTCCAAATATAACTTTTAATCTACTGATTTTCTCTTCTTTGATAAATGGGCTTGTGATCTGTAGACACAGACAAAACCACATTTGCAAGTACATATTTATATTTGCATGTACATATTTACATTTGCATATACATATTTGCTTCATGTCATACCTTCCAATGGTGACTTTTACTACAACAGCTCTTGACACTTGAAAATCATTTTTTTTCAGTTTGTCAACTTTTTCACTGATATATACATAAAGAAATACATTTCAAGAAGTAATATTTTTAGCATGCTGACTTTAGGCAAAGGCATACTCACCAATTTGCTAGGTATTACAGATTCTAGTTGGAGAACATCATGGGGAACACATTTGAATGTCATACCATGTTTGAAGAAACCACGCATTTTGCTCTGCCAAGAACATGCTGAGAGAGAGCCTTTCTCAGTCTGATATTCATCTGGGCTGTTATCTTTGGGGTTCTAAGATCTTTCATGTTTTGTTTTTATTTTGCCCGCCAGGTGCTTTTCTGTGCTCTATCTTGATGTCAGGGGTGTAGCTTCTCTCCATACTTAATCTATCTGCAGAGAAATAATCACATAACCTGGATTATATGAAGAAGAATTTGGGATCAGGATTAGAGAAAGACTTTTTAACACCCTGTGATATGCAGATGACACAACCTTGCTTGCTAAAAGTAAGGAGTCCTTGAAACATTGGCTGATGAAGCTCAGGACTGGCAGCTTTCAGTGTGGACCATAACTCACATGTGACGAATACCAAAATACAACTGGGCCAAGAGCTAACATCAGGATAACTGGAGAAAAAAAATGAAATGTGAAGGCTTTTGTCTTGCTTAGATCCACAATCAGTGATACTGGAAGCAATCGTCCAGTGATCAGAAGATGGATTGCACTGGGTAAATCTGCTGTACAAAACCCTTTTAGGGTATTGAAGAGCGAGGGTGTTTCTTTGAAGACTAAGATGCACCTGACCCAAGTCATGGTATTTTAAATCCCCTCAGATGTATATGAAAGTTGGACATTGAATAAGGAAGATCAATGATGACTTGGTGAGTTTGAATGACAGTGTTGGTGAAGCGTATTGAAAGCACAATTGACTGCCAAATGGACACAGGCCTGATTTAGAAGAAGTAAGGCCAGCGTGCTCCTTAGATGCAAGGGTGGCAAGACTTCATCTTACATACTTTGGAGCTGTTATCAGTCGCTAGAGACAGATGTAATTCTTGGGGCAGCGAAAGGAGGAAGGCCCTCAAGGATGAACAACGGGCTCCAGGAGCTATTTTGAGGAAGCCGCAGGACAGGGCAGGTTTCCTTCCATTGTGTGTAGGGGGTCACGATGGGTCAGAACCTACTCAACGGTGTCTAACAACAGCTATGACAACAACCACAACCCCATCTTGATGCTGAAGTGCAGTGTCAATCAAGATAATAATTTGATCCAAAAAGTTGAATGCTGGGTGGAGAAATTCTGCAGAGAGGAAAAACAGAAGTATAATTAGTGTTTATACTTTATGTAAAGATTTTATACAGCTTAGTTTCTTTCAGATTCTTATTTATTGCTATTGTTTGTTTTCCTTTTTCAATTAATATGTTTATTTTTTAATCTGTGCAAATTGGGTGATGGAACTGAAGCACATCATACTTTGTCACCCTAAAATTAATGAACTCTTTTCTATTTAATAGTTTTTACTAAATTGCCATGTTTCAGGACTAAATTAATATTGTCAATTGAGATATAAGTGTACATATTCATGTTTGAGAAAAGAAACCTCGCTTCTTTAAATTATGCGGCTGGTAGATGCTGTTGAATAGGTCCTGACCCCTACAGCAGCGGAAGGAGACACTGCCAAGGCTTGGGCCATCCTTACCATGTTTGCACCCACTGTTGCAGTCACTGTGTGAAACCCTCTTGTTGAGGACCTTCCTCTTTTTCACTGCCTTTCCGCTTTATGAGCATGAGGATCTCCAGGTCCTGATGCCTACTAATGACATGTCAAAGTACGTGAGACCAAAGTCTCACCATTTTTGCATCTAAGGACCACTCTAGCTAACCTTCTTCCAACGCGGATTTACTCCTTCTTCTCTCTACCAGTCCATGGTACCTGCAGTACAATTCACCAACAAAATAAGCCAAATGCAGCAAGGCCACTCGGTCTTCCTTACTCCTTGCATCCTTAGGGGGCCGTTGAAGTACCCCGGCTTGGGTTAGCCCACCTTCATCCTCAAAGGGATTGCTTTGTCCTTTTACACTTTCAAGTGGTCTTGGGCAGCTGATTTTTGTTTTTGCTCAATGTTTCTTTGATTTTACAGCAACACATTTAAATGCTCCGATAACCTGGGAAGAATACATTGATGGGATCTCTCCTGTCTAGGAGCCATGGTAAGGAGCACTGTTGGGGTCGTGGTTTCGCGTTGGGCTGCGAATCACCAGGTCAGCAGTTGAAAACCACCAGCTGCTCTCAGGGGGAAAGACAAGGCTTTCTGATCCCAGCACAAGTTAGTCTCCGAAACACAAACCCCGCCCTGTAAGCTTGCTTTGGGCTGGTATCGACTCAGTTGCAATGAGAAGAAGAGGAGCTCTGATGGCCAAGAAGTTCAGTTGTTAGCAAACCACTGGCCCCATCCACAGGAGAAAGAGGAGGCTTTCGACTCCCATAAAGACTCGTTGTTGCTCGGTGCCATCTGACCCATAGCAGCCATCTGCACAACAGAACGAAATGCTGCCCAGCCGTGCGCCATTCTCACAACGGTTCCTATGTGTGGGCTCATTGTTACAGTCTCTGAAACCCACAGACACAGCTTTACCCTGTGCTGTAGGGTCACTGTGAGCAGGAAGCCACTTGGTGGCAGTGAGCGTAGAGGTATCATCATTTTAGTGTGTCCTGGTCTGACAGCTGATGGCATTTTCTTCTGGTGGTGACAAAGTAATTTGTCTTGAAATAACTTACATATTTACATGAATATAGGAACAGAAGAGGGACCTGGAACAGAGTGCTTCTGTAATCACTTTTAGTTACATGATGTCAGGTAAGCAATGGTATGCACATAGGTATATACTATAACCCACCTCTTGTATAGGGTATTTCGATCTTGACATCAGTGTTGAGGTCAGAGGCAGCATGCGAAATGGCCTGGATCATTTAGTACAAAGTCACCCAGATGTTAAAATGAGCAGGGCTAGAGTTGTATATGATGCCCTTTAGCTCATAACCTCTTCCATTTGATTGAGAATGGTAATGGTATCTTTGCCTCTTCCTGCCGGTAAGCATATTATGTGCTTCCCAAATTATTTAAATGTGCCACTCAGTAGTGATTCCTTGACATTCTCCTTTAACTAAAGTGAGAGTTTTGTTATTGAGGCTGTAGCTTCTCTCTCTATCTTTTGCTATATCAAAGCATTACTATTTTTTTAATTGTCATAGATTACTTCCAAATCAATGGCTGTATCCACATTCTTGCCATGTAGAATGTGGAATAATGCATTGCCTAATGGGAATTTCGAACTTCGCATAACTGGAACAATGAAAATGATTTGGCATATCGGGTTTCTTGATTTATGTTATCAGAAGAACTTGAGTTCATGAGATATTTTGTTTCTGTTGGGATGATTGGCTATCACAGATCACAGACTGTGTCATATTAAGAGAGTGAACTACTGTTGAGTAATACTTGAAGATTTAGAATCTGTTTTATTTTCTTTATTTTCCCTTACAGAGAGTTAGTGCAAAGAGTTTTTAATTAATAGATGATGAACTGCACACCTTTCTCATTCTATCCACTTAAAAACATCAATTGAGATTACCTTTCATTATTTTTATTGTGTTTTTCTTCAGATTAATAGTAGAAAAAGCATCCTTTCTTAAACAGGGTAATTATTTAACTGGCATCCCAAGTGAATAATGAAATTTACTCTCTCAAGCTTAATTTATCTGAGTTTTGGTTCTTATCAAAACAAACCAAACCAAACAAACAACTCTTTATTTTTTTATGCCCATGGTTATACTTTGCAGTTCTTTTTCTAGCACATAAAATTAACAGCTGGAAGAAAGTCTCATAATCCATTCAAAACTCAAAGCGATATTAAAAAAATTATATCTTAATACTCTCTAAATTCACTTCTTGTCTTTAGTACTAATATGCTGTCTTCTGATTAAGAATCAGTTATAGTTAATGAATAGAGTTTTTTTTTACTCAAGAGCATCATAATTATCATTTATTATAAATGAATGTCTTCCTCTATTTTGTCTTTCCCTTTTTTCACACCCTTGTTCAGGTGTTGCAGTCAATTTTACAGATTGGGACTGTGTACATTTCTGAGGCTACCTTAATTCAGTGGCTTTTCCAGTCATCTCAAACATTGTAATATCTGTGTATAAACCATAGGATCCCCAAATTATTTGGCCTGCCATCCACTTTTCAGAAAGAAAGAAAGAAAGAAAGAAAAAAAAACAAACACTCAGTGCCCCTCTTCAATGAAAGCTTCTGTATTTTAGCCCATAATCCAGGATGAAGTATAAGTATATGCTTTGCAGGCCCCCCGGATACTTACAGCACCCCTCAGGGGTGACCTTTGGGAAACACTGGTGTAAACTGTCAAATCGATAGAGGGAAGGAGGGTAGAACTGTAGAGAAATTCTGCAATAGGAAAAGGCGATTCCTTTCCACCAGGGTGAGGAAGTGTTCAGGGCAAGTGGTGACAGGGAGTGTTTTCATGGTGCATATAGCAAGACTCAGCTCACAGATCTTACAGGGCATTGATTATTGGAATTGGCACTTTCTATGGAGGAACACCCAAACTACACAAGCAAAGCTACACAGAAGAAGACGGCTGCAGGAACAGAGAGTAGCAGTCTCTGGGAAGTGACTTCAGGGAAGTGGTTGTGCAGGACTGGGTCTTAGACTGAAGAGAGGAACTTGTCTCATATGGCGTGCGAGCGGGAGAACAAATTTGTGATTTGAAGGGTTCTTTCTCCCTTTCAGCAAGCAAGGTTGTGTCATCTACATACTTCAGGTTGTTTGGAAACCTTCCTCCAGTCCTGACACTGCACTCCTCTTCATGGAATCTAGCTTCCCGGAGGATTTGCTTGGCATACCTATTGAACAAGTATGCTAAGAAGATACAACCCTGATGCACACCTTTCCTGATTTTAAGCCATGCGGTGTTCCCTTGTTCTTTCTTGCACAACTGTCTCTTGATCCATATATAGTTTCTACTTATATATCCATATTAAATGTTCTGACTATCCAATTCATCCTACACCATCCGTAATTTGTTACGATCCACACAGTATCCTGTATTAAGTATAAGTTCTTCTCAGTATTTAGTGTTGTCTGCCCAAAGACTGCAAATTGTTTTTCAAGTCTTCACCTGTGTTTACAGTTTCTGTGTGGTACAAAGTGGTACACACTCCCACTCAGAAGCACCTGGTAAAACAGGGGGCACAACTCTGAAAATACTACGGAGCAACTGGAACAACCACAAGGGAAATAGAATACTCATGCATTCAGAGGCAGATAAGCAATGCTAGTGAACTGTTTTTGCAGAAATTTCTGAATGCAAATGAAAATAGTGTGTAAACTTTCATAAAAGTTTCATAAATAAAATGCATTTTAAAATTACAAATAAATCAACCTATCGAGTGAGTCTACTTTGTGCACACGAAGTCACAATGAGTCAGGTCTCCTTTTATTGTCACTGATATACCAGCCACCCTGCAGTTAACCCATCTCCTGAAGACTGCTACTCTCTGTTCCTGCAGCGGTCTTCTTCTGTGTAGCTTTGCTTTTGTAGTTTGGGTGTTCCTCCATAGAAAGTTTATTCTTTGTCTATTTATCTAAATTTTGCCATGTATAATTCTTTATTTAGGAAACTATACTAGAGAGCCCATGTGGCTATAATTTTAATTTACCCCTTATTCTCTTCATCACTTATCCTCCTCCACCTAACAATGTAGCCATTGATCCCTTTTGCTATTCCTTCTGCTGGATAGATGAGGAGTCGGACAATGTCTTACCCAATTTTGAGCACCAAGGTCCTCATGCCGTATTCACGTCTATTAACACACATTGAGTTACCTGTGTTCGTATCATATGCTGCATGATTAATGATGACCCTCTTTTGCAGTGCAAACTGAAAAGAATATTGAAGTAAAGTATCAATTCATGACAAAGTTGGATCTGAGGGAAAAACATGCTGATTAACAATTGCCTATTTGCCCTTCCAAATATATAAGCCTTGGGATTTGGGGAATTTCTGTGGGTTACTGAGGACTGTTTTCAAATAAACATGCAATTATACCATAAAAATGAATTTTAAATGCCCAATTGAAGTGCTAGGTCTTACGCACAAAATTTTTGAAGTGTGAAAAGGCTTTCCTTTCTTCATTGCTCTAAGAAACTCCAGGAGAAACTCCAGACATGTGTGTCAGGTGCCCTGTTGCATGACAGTTAAGCAATCAATGACTCATTAAAACAATGGACAATTCGAACCCCCTTGTGAGCTCTGGAGAGAAGCACCTGGTGACCTGTTCCTATAAAGCTTCAGCCTCAACCCCTGTGTTGTTCTCTCTGTGTCTCTCATGGTATTGCTGAGTTAAATTCCAGGATCAGGCACCTAGCAACAACAACTACAACACGTGCCAGGTACTGTATGCTTTGCTGTATAGACAATTTTAAAACAATATTTGATTGTTTTATTTAGTCTCTATGTAAAAACATAAGTGATCTTATCACCCTGTTTGATAGTTAAGAAAATAACCGTAGTGCATTTAAGCATTTGCTCATGTCACAAAATAGTAATTTTTAGGTTTATTTTAGTGAGTCTAGGCTCTTAAATACTACATTACTCAAACACAGAATTGCTCCACTGATTTCCTCTCATGGGAGTCTAAGAGATTGTATGTAGGCAGCTTCATGATTTTAATGAAAAGAAATGGGTTCAGCATTTCTATTGTGAGTACTGAGTAAATCACTCTAATATTGTTGTGTCAAAAATGAAAATGAAATATGTTTAAAACAAACCCTGGTATAGGATTTTGCAACCCACAAGGTGAACCCCAATGTAAAACATGCATGTTAGTTAATAATAATGCATCAATTTTAACCTGTCAGTTATAACAAATGTAGTGCAGGAATGCCAGTCATGCTGAGAAGTAATGTGCAGTGGGAAGGGGACTTATGGGAACTTTCTATACTTTCTGCACAGTTTTTCTTTAAGACTAAAACTACTTTAAAAACTGTTTGTTTTAGAAATATATCTCATGAGGATATTTCTTTCACTTTGTCCAATATTCTATTTGTAACAGATGGTATTTTTTACTGTTTATGTAAACAGTAAAAACCTTAGAAATAAAAATGTCTGTTTATTTGTTGATACTAAGAATTCAGGTACAATCTAACTTTATACTATTGCATGATTCTAAAACTTTTGCCAAATGCTCCGAGAAGATCACACACTGAAAATACTCCTATATATTTCGGTAAAAGCACCATTCTACTCATGGGAGAAAATAGAGAATATTCCAGGATCAAATCTCTGGAAGATTTGTTTGACCTCATTATTGTGATTTTCCTCCTCTTTTTCAAAGAGATAGCATTTTATGGAGAATGAAATGGTCCCGAGTTAGAAATATCATTGATGCCCAGAGAGTCAAATTGTGATCCCGTCCTTAGAAGCACTACATGCGCTTGTCAGGGACAGACAGTTCTTTGAGATCCATTAACATCCATCTGATGTTTCATTTCCCACACATATAAATAGGCCTGTACAACAGATATAAATTGAGGTGAAAAAAGTTTAGATTGTAATATTTTATAACCGAATGTTTTGAGACTTTTTCTGGCTAAGTGATTTGCTAAAGTAACATGTATATCTCTATTTTATTTTTAATATTATGGTATAAGTATTTTACCCATTCCTTTCTAAGAAACAGATGACGTTGAATAATTCTATTTTCCTTAAGCAGCTTTAGCAACTATTTATTTTGAAATAACCATTCACCCTCTTTACACAGGAAGCCTCATTTTGAATACATCACCTCTCTGCCAGCATAAGCAGTATAAGGGAATCAAGGCCTCTTTTTTTCCTTTTCAGAGGAGTGAAAAAACACAGGGAATGTAGTTGCCTATCAATGACCTCTTTGAACCTAAGTTACAAGCCATGCCACAACGGCTCATGTTTTTAGATGAAATGGAGAATAGATATTTTACTCTGAGTTACTACACTTCAGACAAAAGCATCATATTTGTATTGTTAATAAATTTATATTTTTAATAAACTGCCTAAAGCAGACTGCCTGGATGCAGTCAGTTACTCATGCAGGGGATGAAACGCTTACACACTAGGATTAGGAGTCAAAAATTACTCAGAGTGGAATCAGATCTTCTTTCTGGCCAGCAGAAATGAAATTTATTGCTGCCAGGATAGTTAGATGAACTCGTCTTTTCACAGTGAAGTCATATTGACTCTCCAACATAAACGATACACAGGTTTCAGACGACGAGGGCTGTGTCTTTGCACAGAAGACCCGAAGGCTTGGTGTCTGTGCTAGTCTGGGCTGATAGAGAAACAAACCCAGGGCCACTCATATGTGTATCAGAGAGAATTTTATATCACAGAGTTATTGAATATTAAGAAAACATCCCAGCCCAGTACAGATCAAGTCCATAAGTCCAATATTAGCCCATATGTCCAATATCAGTCTCTAAATTCCTTTACAGACTCACACTACACTTGCAATGATGCTGAATGCAGGAACATCACACGCTAGTGGGTGGAAAGTTTGTGGATCCAGTGGCGGTGGAAGCATCTCAGCACTGGTGTGCATCTCCACGTGGCTTCTCCAGCTCAAGCGCCGTGGCTGCCATCAGCATAGTTCCATGTGGCTTGTCAACAGGAATGTGCCACAGGGAATGTGTGTCGGGACTCCAGGGAGGAAGACAGGAGTTCCCAGAATCCTCAGGAGAAGGCCATGCCCACACAGAGGCTTCATTCATTGGTTATGATCTGATTGACAGGCTAGACTCCACCCCTTCACTCAAGTTTATAGGAGATTATGTAACTGCTGCAATGCCCTTTCAGTCATTGCGTCCTCCAGTGTAAACAGAGCAACCTATTACACTTGGTGGCTGATAAAATTAAACAAAATGAAGTGTAAAATTATTAATAGTAAACGTTTTTATGCTTCACTTGTTTCTAGCTACTGAAGAGGCTTTCTTTTTTTCTATAGTCATAAGTGTAATTGGTTCTGCTGAAAATTGATACTTGGTCCCAACACCCAGAAAAATCTCCTTTGGACTTTAAACTATTTAAATATATATCATTGACTATTATAACTGAAAGTTGGTTCCTCAAAGATCACTCTATTTTCTTTCCAGTAAAAGAGTTGGTCCATCACTGCCAACTCATCACAACCCCGTAGGACAGGGCAGAGTGTCTCTACAGGAGTAGGCAGTAGACTGTACCTATATGCCGAGAGTTAGCTCCAAGAGGGTAGTAACGAGGGCCATCATCCTTATGTTTCTCCTTGGTAAAACAGATTGTTTTTTGTGGTTTTAAATCACTGGTCTTACAGTTTTCTTTGTATTTCAGACAATCATATACATATGTTTAATTGTTAGTTTCACTATGAGCTGGGTAATTAATCCAACATTTAGTATTAGAGCAGACAGTACCCTAATAATCTATCGGCGTTTTCATTTTTCTAAAATATTTTGTAAGATTAAATATGTTGTACATCTCTTTTTGTTGGCCTATGTGATTCATGAATGCTTTGAGGTTACTAGCCCCTTTCTTAATCTTAAGGTCCATTCCACATATCAATTCCCGCTCATGATGGCCTGATAGGGCAGAATGAAACCCTCTCTGGGGGATTCTGCGATTGTAACTCTTTATGGGAGCGGAAAGTTTCGTCTCTTTCCCGTGGTGGTTTCTACTTACTGGCCTTGCAGTTAGCAGCCCAATGCATAACCCACGACAGCTCCATAGCTTCTTAATTCTAAACTGAAAAAGATACGTATTAAAATTTAAAATTAAAAAAGTCAGTTTTGATATGAACTAATTTTGGATAGTTCATATCAAAACTCTGACTTAGTTATTATTATTATTAAGAAAAATTTAGAAATGTTTTACCCACATTGCTGTTGCATACATTCATGCTGAGATATTAATAAATATGTCAGTTAAGCATACGGCTGCTAACCACCCGTCATTCCAGTTGAGAAAGATGATGCTATTTGCTCTAGTAAAACTTATAGCCTAGAAACTATATTCTCTGCATAGATTCCCACAATTGTTTGGACTGCAGCTCCCTTCTCAGAAACAACAACAACAAACCATTACTCAGAGCTTCAGCAATTAAAAAATTGTACCATATCCTGTAATCAGGATAAAGTGTAGGTGTCTGACTTTTGCATCTCTTCTGAATTGTTCCAGTACCTCCTCTGCTGCCTGCCCCCTCCCCTGCCAGGAGGTGGGATCACTCATTGGGGAAACGCTGTTATGCAGAGTTGCTATGAGTTGGAATTAATGATGGGCTCACACATCAAAGTTGATGGATTTGGTCTTGGTGTGTAGTTCAAATTAAACAATGGCTATCTACTGCAGGTAAAGTACTCTGCTACTCTCATTTGCAAGAATACTCCAAATGGATTGCTGTTATTAGCTGCTGCCAAGTTGGTTTCTACTCGTAGCAACCTCATGTAGAACAGAACACACACTGGCGGGCCTGGCCACCCTCACAATGCTTTTCTGTTTGAGCTCAGCATTGCAGCCACGGTTCACTCCAGCCTGTCGCCTTTCCTCTGTTTTTGCGGCCTTCTTCTTTACCAGCCGTGATGTCCTTCTTCAGGCACTGGTCTCTCCTGTGCAAAATCTGAGCGATGAAGCCACGCCATGCTTGCTCCCAAGGAGCGTTCTGACTGCACTTCTTCCAGGACAGATTTAGTTTATGCTACTTTCCATGTTCTCTGCCAGCGCCACAGTCAAATGCATCCACTCTTCTTTGGTCTTCCTGATTCACTGAGCAACCTTCACATTCGTATGAGGAAATTGAAAATACCATAGTCTGGGTCAGACATCCCTTAGTCTTCGCTTTTCAACCCTTTAACGACATCTTGGGCAGCGAATGGACCTCACACAGGGTGGGATTTGATCTTCTGACTGCTGCCTCCCTTAGCATGGCTTGTGGATACAAGCAAGATGAAATCTTTGAGAAATTTCATCTCTTCTCCATTTATATAATACATGTTACGATGGCTAGTTGTTAGGGTTTTGCTTTTCTTCACATTGAGTTGTGGTCCATACCAGAGGCTGCAAACTTTGGCCTTCATCCGTCAGTGCTTCAGGTCTTCCTTACTGCAAGCGACCTTGTGGCCTCTGCGTGTGGCAGGCTATTACTGTGCCTTCCTCCAATCGGAATCCCCGTCCTTCTTCAGAGAGTTCCGTTTCTCAGATTATTTGCTCAGCACACAGATTGAACAAGTAGGGTGAAAGCATCTAACAGTGACACACACCTTCCCAATTTTAAACCATATAACGATTTTCAAATTTTAAACAACCTTGTTCTGTTCACGGACTGCCTCTTGTTTTAGGAATAGGTTGCACATGAGCACAATTAAGTGTTCTAAAATCTCCATTCTTCTCAAAGCTGTCCATAGTTTGTTATGATCCATACAGCCAAATAACTTTGCATGATTAATATAAAACAAGCACACATCTTCTTGGCCTTCTCTGTTTTCAGCCAAGATTCATCTGGCCCCAGCAATGATATCCCGTGTTCCACATCCTTTTCTGAATACAGCCTGAATTTTGGCAGCTTCCTGTCAGTGTACTGCTGCAACTGCTGTTGAATGATCTTCAGCAACATTTTACTTGTATGGGACACCAATGCTATTGTTCTATAATTTGCATAGCCTGCTGGGTCACATTTCTTTGGAATGGACACACATGGGGATTTCTTCCAGTCAATCGGCCAGGTCACTGTCTCCTATCATTAGTGTTCAAGAATAGTGTATAGGCAGATCAAAAACTTAGGGGATTAAATTCTAGGGGTCTGATTTGGTGGAACCTTTAGACTGTATTGCCAGTTTCTCTCATCTCTTTCCTAAGAGTTCAGGTTCTGGGAAGCTGAGGAAGAATTTGAGCTGCAGTAACAGAATGTTTTTGGAGGATGACTTGCCTAGGAGAGTGCAGAACAGATTTATCTATCTACTCTCATATTAGATGTAGCTTACTCAAAGGCAGGAATTTTTTCCCCTTTTAGTATTACATCCCTGAAGAAGACTAGGTAATTATAGAAAGTGTTGTATAAATATCAAATGGGCTGACAGAAGGAAAATTGAAACTCAAATTCAAATTTGTCAATGAGCACGAGTATGTGGAAGTCTAAGTGGTAGGTAAAGATCAGATTTTAGGTAGTTATAGGGTGGATCAGAGAACAAATATATACTACTACTTATGTTAAAATAGAGGTACTTTGATGGTTGCAATGATTTGAAGGTTGGTTTATAGGAAAAGAATTGGTAGTCTACTTCAGAAAATGTTATTGTATTAGAAATCCTACAAGGCAGTTCTACTCTGTCCTGTAGGATTGCTCTCATTTGGACTTAATTCAATGGCAATGGGTCTGTTTGCCTTTGAGAGGTTTAATTCCTCATTCAGGAAATGGCTCTGATGCTAGCTGGAAGGCCATGCAAGTTCCTCCACCATGATTGGCCAACCATTGGACAAAGATAACAGCAGTGGGTGTCCATGAACATAAGAGCCCTTCACAACCTAAGAGACAGTTAGTTATAGTCTGTTCCCTACCAAAGTCAATGGCAGCAGGTTTCCTGAGTGTGACTCTGTTGTTTTGGAGGAGCCAAGAGATGCCTTTTTGTCCCAGGGTTATGGGCCTCGTGGACCGGTTCGTCAGACTAGGCTCATAGCCTCCTCGAGCCTCAGCATTGGAGGCCTCAATGGCATAGAGCATGGAGAGTCTAATTTGTCGTCGTAGTAACTCCAAAGATTTTTTTCACTTTTGTTTATATAGCTATATGTTCCTCTGTGCAAAAACAGAAAAAGATACTGCACTAATCATATACGAAAAAAGAATCACAATGTGAACAAAGGAACTACTCATACTTAAGTTTGGAATGAACGTACTTACCTGTAGGGCGTGACATCTGAGACGACCCAATGTTCCGTGGTTTTCCTGCCTTGTCAGCATCTCCTGGATCAGTTCGCAGCAGGTGACTTTCTCCCTGGAAAGGCAGGTCCTGTGCTCATGCTCCTCACGCCTGATTCTCAGAGAAAAGAACACGTCCGAGAAGTCTTTTCTTTCATTCAATATTTACTGCTAAGAGCAAGGCGCCTTGAGAAAGGCCTTTTCCTAAGAGGCAGACATCTTCTAAAGGAGAGCTCTGTCATTTGCATCTGGGGTGGTGCTAGAGAGTTGGTGAAACACAGCAAAACCATGACAACCAAGGCTTTTGTCGTTTTTTCACTATGTTCGTTCTGAGTAGAGTCTGTGGAAGATGATTTCACCATGTGGACGCTGATGAAACTTTTTATTGTGAAACTACAAAATTGTCTTACGACAAGCGACTACCACCAAATCCCCCAAGACTTAAAAAACAAAGAAAAGTGAGAGCACAAACAAAAACACCAAACTCTCGGCTTCCCAGGTGATTACAACTGGCAGTGACCACCTAAGACAGGGTAGAATTGCCCACTCGGGGTGTCTGAGACTGTAACTCCTCACCCGAGCGGAAAGCCTCATCTGTCTCCAGAGGCGTAGGGCGGTCATGTTCACAGGTGTCAATATCGAGCCTTCTCACAGAAATAAGGTGTTAGGCTTTCAGTACTTAAAAAAATGTCCATATTCTGACTTTGACAGTTTTAAATTCCCTGAAAAATAGAGTAGAACACAAAAGAAAATCCTACTGACTTATAAACATTATCTAGAAATTGTGAATTATAATATTTGGTGTTTAGCTTCCAAGAATTTTTTTTATATCTAGATATATGCTTTTCCCTCATATTATGTATACATTGTATTTTGAATTCTGTATTGTGTCTTAATTATATCATGTATCATACATTCATTTATAACTCACTGTATATTCTTGTATAACATTTTTATATGGGAAGAGTATATTACTATATTAATGCACTATAATTCTTAAAATTAAATATTTGGTTCAACTATAACATTGTTTTCACTTGGTCAGTTATATAAATAATGCTGTGTTGAATTTACTTGCAAATATATATAGTTTATTACATTAACATGATCTAAAATCAGAATTACTGTGTCTTTATGGATGTCAGTCAGTTCTACCATATTTTCATCAAGGAGAGTATAGTAATGTTAAAGTATTAGCAGAATATGAACATTGGGCATGAAATCCTTCTGAAAGTTCTCAACTGAATTATAAAATGGTCCCAATTTCTTTATACATATATATATTTCAAGATGTGTAGTTTATATATCCCCAATTTCTGCTTATAATTGTGTAGAATTCAATTTTAAATTGAAAAAACAATCAGTGGTCTCTGAAGAGCGATCAATCCAAACTCACTGCTCATAGAAACCCTCTCTGGGATTTCTGAGGCTGCAAATGGGAGCAGACAGGCTCATCTTTCTTCCCTGGTGGGTTCAAACCATTGAACAATTTGTGGGTTTGAACCACTGACTTTGTGGTTAGCAGTGCTTGAGTCAAGCACCAGAACTCCAAAGAGGGATTAATTCCCCCATTTTTCTTTTAAAAAATGCCTACCACTTCTTAACTAATAAGTCTATATGGTATGGCAGTATAATTTGATTTCTGGTTAAATATCTGCTAACTCAAATCATTTGTTAGCTTCATGACTGAGGTCTATTTTGCATGCACCCTTTCTGTTGGCCCTTTGTTCAAGAGACACTTTTTGTACTCTTTGACATTAACTCTGCACATATGACATGCTGGCCGGTGGAGGTGATGCAAAATAAATGCTCAAATAATTTTCCTGGGCCCTCAGGTTTAGATAACAGACTCGAGTCAAATTGTTGGTGACAACAGATCAAAGTCATTGTGAAGTACATTATATAGTTATTACAACCAATATCATATATTATCATTGATGAACACCCATAGTGCATCGACGGAGTTGCAGAGGTTCAGGCCAGATTGAGAAGTGGACATGGAAAAAGGGAATGTCATTGCTGAATTGGATGGGTCTTGGCTGAAAGCAGAAAATACCACAACTGTGTTTACTTGTGTTTGATTGACTATGCCAAAGGCATTTTACTGTGTGGACCATAGCAAACTATGGATAGTATTTAGAAGAATGGGAATTCCAGAACACATCATTGTGCAAATGCCAAATTTTAACAGAGATCAGGTAACAGAACAAGGGATTAAAGCCTGGTTTAAAATCAGGAAAGGTGTGTAACAGGGTTGTGTCCTCTCACCATACTTATTCAATCTTATGTTGAGCCAATCATGAGCGAAACTGGCTTTTTTGAAGAAGAATATGACATCAGGAATTGGAAGAAAATTTATTAACAACCTGCAATCTACAAAAGGCACAACCTTGCTTGCTGACAGCTTAACGGCTCGGGTCTTAAAGGCTTGAAGGTGAACAAGCGGCCATCTAGCTTAGAAGCAACAAAGCCCACATGGAAGAAGCACACCAGCCTGTGTGATCCCGAGGTGTCAAAGGGATGAGGTATCAGGCATCAAGGAGCAAAAAATCATATCATTGTGAATGGGGGGGAATGCAGAGTGGGGACCCAAAGTCCATCTGTAGGCAACTGGACATCTCCTTACAGAAGGGTGGTGGAGAGGAGACCAGCCAGTCAGTGTAGCAACGATGAATCATACAACTTTCCTCTAGTTCCTAAATGCTTCCTCCCAGACCACTATCACGATCGCAATTCTACCTTTCAAATCTGGCTAGACCAGAGGATGTATACTGGTACAGATAGGAACTGGACACACAGGGAATCCAGGGCAGATGATCCTTCAGGATCAGTGGTGAGAGAGGCGATACCGAGAGGTGGAGCGAGATTGGGGTAGAAAGGCGGAACTGATTACAGGGATCTACATATAACCCCCTCCCTGGGGGACGGACAACAGAAAAGTGGGTGAAGGGAGACGTCAGACAGGACAAGATATGACAAAATAATAATTTATAAATTATCAAGTGTTCATGAAGGAGGGGGGAGCAGAGAGGGAGGGGGGAAAATGAGGATCTGATGCCAGGAGCTTACTTTGAGAGCAAATGTTTTGAGAATGCTGAGGGTAACGGATGTACAAATGTGCTTTTTACCATTGACGTATGTATGGATTGTGATAAGAGTTGTATGAGCCCCCCAATAAAATGATTAAAAAAACAAAACAACAACAAAACCTTGCTAGCTGACAGTGAGGAGGAATTGAAGCACTTGCTGATAAAGAACAAGGATTGCAGTCTTCAGTACGGATTACAACGCAATGTAAAGAAGACCAAAAATCCTCACAACTGGACCAATAGGTAAGACCACGATAAATGGAGAAAAGGTTGAAGTTGTCTTGCTTGAATCTATAATCAGTGCTCATGGAAGCTGCAGTCAAGAGATCAAAAAATTCATTGACTTGGGTAAAGCTGTTGCATAAGATCTATTCTGAGTATTGAAAAGCAAGGATGTTAGTCTGAAGAATCAAGTGTGACTAACCCAAGTCATGGTTTTTCATTTGCCTCATATGCACATGAAATTTGGAGACTGAATAAGAAATACCAAAGAAGGATCAATGCATTTGAATTGTGATGCTGGAGCACACTGAAAGTCACATGGACTGCTAAGAGGACAAACTGATCTCTCTGGAATTGTGATGCTGGAGCACACTGAAAGTCACATGGACTGCTAAGAGGACAAACTGATCTCTCTGGAATAAGCACAGCCTTCATGTTCCTTAGAGACTCAATCTTACATACTTTAGATGTGTTGTCCTGAGAGATTGGTCCTGAGAGAAGGTCATCACTCTTGGTAAAGTAGAGGGGCAGTGAAAAAGGGGAAGATGACGGGGTGAAGCTCAGAACAGTTGTAAGATGGCAAGAACTTGGCAGTGTTTCCTTCCGTTGTGCATATGGTTGCGATAGATTTAAACCAACTCGAAACCAAACTAGAACATAGTTCATACTGGTATTCATTATGTGGTGTTATAGTTCTATCAGTTTTGACAAATTCAAGCCATCATGTATCCATGACAGTATCTGTAATAGTGACATACCAAATAGTTTCTAAACTGTCTGTCACTAAACTGTCTGCCATTTAACTTACTCCCACCTCTCCATTCTCAGTAAGCCTCTGGCAACCTTTTTCACATTTTACAAAAAAAAATTTCCCGCCTCTATACATAAACCCTCAGTATTATGAATTGATACAATAGGAGAAACAATGGACTCAAAGATAGGAGAGACTAGGACAATGTTTTGTTCTGTGAGTTTGAACAATTCTCTGGAAACGACTAACAGTGTAATTTATGTCAGAAGGTCATGCTGATGACGTGTTTCTGTCCAGAAAATTCTGATTCGTGGCCACCCCGTGTGTGTCAAAGTAAGACTGTACTCAATTGAGGTTTCAGTCATTGATATTTTGCAGGTAGATCTCCAGACTTTTCTTCTGAACTACCTCCAGTGGACTTGAACTTCCCAGCTTTTGTGTAGCAGCCAAGCTCATTACTTGTACCACCCAGGTAGTAGACTCAATCTACATGTATCTTTACAGAGATATCTAATTTTTGAAACAAGAACAACAAATCCTACCAGGGTATTTAAAACCCCTTAAAAATTTCAATATACTTTCTTGTTTTTACTTTAAAGCTTTCCTCAATCTCAGTTTCAAAGACTATGGAGTTCCTTGGGTTTTCTGATGGCTTCACGTTAATGTCTGTGGTTGACGCCAAGATTGACAGCTTCCATTCTGATTGTTTGATGCGTGAGTTCCCTGAAGATAAGAAAACTAGTGTGTATTGTTGGATTATTTATAGAGTTAAAGAAGCAGGGCTGTTACTGCCTATGGGCCAATGTTTTCCCTTAAATGAAAATCTTATTACAATTAGATTTAATTATATAATTGACTTATTGTGTTTATATGCATCCAGCTACACCTATTTAAAAATGAAAATACTCTTTTTTTTTAAGGCAAAAGAGAAGACATTTATTGGAGCCCATACGGGAAACCCTAGAGGGGCCCAGTATACCCTACTCTGTAGGCATGTCCAGCAAAGGGTCATACCATTCACTGCAGCCCCATGTCCCAGAGGACCTCCCCTTGAGCCGAGCCCCAAAGCCCCAGGACTGGCTGGGGAAAATGAAAATACTCTTATGTTGCTTTTGTTTTTAAAATGAATTCATTCTTTCAAAAATTGTGTAACGTCAAATGTATGGAAGTGGAAATTTCAATTTTAACATTATAAAGAAATTTTATTTCCCAAAAGCTGAGAATTTGAAAATTGCAATTTAGACCTTAACTTTTCAACATAATTTACAATCCTACATGATTGAAAATTCATTTCTGAAAATAGCAAGTTACATTTCTAACCTTTCTTTGATATTGTGTAAGTCTTGATATTCTGTAATTCTATCCATTTAAATTATAGTAGCGTTATTTCAATAAGGGTTATATATTTGTTAGCTATTTAAGCCTATCAAAATACCCCTAAATTTAGTGACTAAAATAGCAAATATTTACTTATAGCTTCTGTTTTTCAGGATTCTGGAGTGGCTAAGTTGGCTGATTCTGGTGTAGGGTTTCTCATGAGGTCGCAGACATACCGTTGACTTGGGCAGCCTTACTTGAACCCGTGGCTATTACTAGAGGGTTCACCTGCAGGAAACTGATTACGTCATTGGGAGTGGGTCCTGCCTGTTGACATAGTCTCTCCTTGCTGGAGCCTCTTCTAGCAGGAGCGCCAGGACTTCTTCACAAAGTGGCTTGCACAGAGAACGATGGAATCTAAGACAGCATCCCACGTGGCTCATCACTTTTAAGGACCATTATTTGTGGCATCCATAATTCTAGCTCATACTTAGAGTTACACAGGGTGTGAATACCAGAAGGGAGGGATTATTGAGGACCTTATAAAAAACCGTTTTATTTGCACTATATCCACATGCCATACAATGCAATAATTCAGTCACAGTAAGAAGAGTTGTAAAATTATCACCACATTAAATTCTAGAATATATTCCTTCTTGTCGAGTACCTGTGGACCACAGAGAAGTCAGTTGCAGCAGTAGAGAGCCATGTGACCTTAGCTCAGGTCAAAATGAGACTTTATGGAAATGCTTAAATGGTAACTTGCAGGAGCTTAACAGGAACTAGCCTGGTGAGAGATCTTGTAAAAAGAACATAAATCAACCCTTTTTTCCTTCCTGTGGATACAAACTGTCCTCTTATCTGCTTCTCTTCTGGTTTTCAAGTGGAACAAGATCTTCAAAATTTCAGTGTAGTTTGTCAACTCAAGCCACATTAGGGACAGTTTTTTTTAATTGCTTTATCTTGTTTCCACATTCCTCAGAGATGAGCTCTGATCAGCCGTGTTAAATCCTCTTCTGTTAACTGTGTGTGTGTGTGTGTGTGTGTGTGTGTGTTAGGAATGGCAATGGCTTTACCTGTTTTCTCCAGGGGTTATGTTTTCCACACTTTAAGAGCTCTGTGGAGTGCAGGTGAATTAAATCATCCATGAAAATAACTAACTGACTTCACCCAGTGCAGATACAATTGAAAATATATTTTATATTCTTGGTATAGCCAATACTTTCTTTCCCCACCCCCCCGATACTTTCTATTTTGACCTAAATTCTAGTGACTTTCTTATAATTATTTTATTTACTTTACCAATTTTCAATTTTACCTTTTTTTTCTTTTCCCACTGATTTTTATGAAGGGACAAAATTCAAATAGATAATAAAGATCACAGAAAGCTATGAAGATGTGTGGATATCATTTATATTATTTTTATTATAAAACATATAGTCTCTTAAAATATCCATGTCATATGGAATTTTGTAGCAAAGGGCATGAGAATTACTCAAGAATTCACCAGTCAGGATAGCTCCCTAATATATTTTCAGAATATTTCTCAATGACTCTTATTTCCAAACATCTGTTTGGTAGTTTTTTCCACTTGTGAACACACTACGGATTTCCCCACATAACTAAATAGAGGCCTAGCCCATCGTTTTTCATGACAGCACCGGATCCTTTTGTACAGTGTTCCCTAATGTTTCCCGATCCCTTTGGATGCACATAGTTTCCTTTCTAATTACTTTCTATAAGCGATAGAAATACATCCTTGTAGTACATCTTTGAACACTTGTCTGTTAAAAATATAGAGTATATTTTTAGTAATGGAATAGCGACATCGGTGAACATGCATTTGAAACGTTCAGATGCATCACTAAAGTACCCTCCAGGAAGGGTTTTTGCAGTTTATATTTCTACCACAGTTTTGAAGATGCTAGATTACCTCAACCACATCGCAGCTGGCTCTTGTCAATGCCTTGGTCTTAGCTATGATGGCTTTGAGTCCATCTCTGTTCCCAGGTGGCCATCCGTCTCAGTGTGGCTCTCCCTGGACTTCACCACACCTGCTGTTCTCTAGCAATGGATCTCTCCTGATGACAGGTCCAAACAAGCGAGTTGGCCAGTGTTATGTCGTGATAGGGTTTCCTTGGCTAGATTTTGGAAGTTGATTCTCAGGTCTTCCTTCCTAGTCTGTGCTTTCTGGAAACATCACTGAAATCTACCCTGATGAGTGACCTGGGGTTTGAAATACCAGTAGCATAGCTTCCAGCATCGCAGCAACATACAAACTACAAAGTATAGAAAACTGACATAAGGGGGGTGGGCTCCATTTATGCGTCTTTTATATTGCACACCCACCTGCCACCCTAGATGTGGGGCCTGTTTGGGTGATCAGTTGTGTAGTTTACCTGACCTTTGTCTTTCTGGTCCCCTCTCCCATCCAGATCTCCTTTGCTTACATAAGCAGGAGGAATCCTCCGAATCATACCAAATTAAGTTAGTTGATGAGTTAACACTGAAGGACGAACTAGAATAGCTCCTTCTCATTTCAGTCAGGCCTCTGGGGCCTCTGCAGCTTGGCAGAGGCCTACAGCACCACCACCACTACCATGTGTCTCTCCCAAAGCAAGGGTGGTTAACAGAGATGGAGGGATTTCTTCCACTTACTGTATGCAGCGCTTTTAGCTCCCTCAGGAAGGTGGCTTCCAGACAGTATCCTGTGGTTTTATTTGGTTTGCTCTACATAGCAGTGTATCCCCGACCTCTGGCTGGTATGATCTCTGATTTCAGTACTGGTGAGATGGTATTCATTGTTTTCTTTGGCCATGCCAATCAGTTTTTTGATGGCTATGGCCACGCATGGAGCAAGTGTTGAGATGACTCTTCCACTCTGTTCCTTCCTAGAAATTAACATGATGGAATTTAATCTTGTTATAGCATTGAAAATCTCTATCTATCTATCTATCTATCTATCTATCTATCTATCTATCTATCATCTATCTATCTATCTCTCATCTATCTATCTATCATCTATATATCAGTCATATATCTATCATCTATCTTTATATCTATATATATATATCCCAATTAGCTTGATAAAAAATTTTCCTATTGAATTCCAGTTTTAGACTTACTTAGAGGGCAGTGCAAGTATCACCTAGCCAAGTCTTGACCTAGGGAAAGATCTGAGATCTTCACCTCTGCGAACTGTCATGCAAGCAAAAATCAAGAATACAATAGTTGCGGAGTTATATTAACTGAACAAAGGCAATATACAGGTCCTAGCCAGGGGTGGGGGTGGGGTGGGATGAGAACAACAGGAAACATACCTTGTTGCATTCCTGTGACTCTGAAGAAGAGTGCTTCCACCTTTGATCCACGAATTAATTATGGAGCACAGCGGTCACGCTAGAATACCCGGGAGGTCACACAGCTGCACACTTAACTCACTTCCATGTGAAGCAAGAAAATGAGCAAGAATCAAGCTGACATCAAGGCATCTCTTCTTAAAAATGAAATTCATTAACCATCAGTGAGCTGTTCCATCTGGTGTCCTGTATTGACTTTATGCCCACCAAATTCTCAGCATATCTCCATAATTATTGACCTCATTATTGACCTCAAATCATCACCCCGCGAGTAAATTGCTTTCTTCACTTTATTCAAAACACACGCATGTTTTCAGTATAGTTTGGGAATGTTCCTACTGAAAGTAAATCAGGTAAGTAGAAAATACTTTGTTTTCCCACATAGCTATTTATGGACGGCACAAAAGTTTTACCTATTGCTTTTGTATTGTGCTGACTTTATAATTTATTATCCAAATTAGGACCCTTTTGGGGCAGTAGACAGTCCTATAAAATGCACATGGATAGTTGAAATTAGGTATAAATTTGGACCACAGGAACAACCTGAGTGTTGTGACTTCCCTACGTGGCAGTCTAGACTCAGTATGAGACCCGCAGTAGTAGGACTTATTCCACAGTGAATGAGTAATGTACATTTTAACGTTGAATTACTAACCAAAAGATCAGCAGTTCAAACCCACTGTCTGTCTTTTGGTGGAAAGATGAGGCGTTCTGCCCCAGAAACTCTATCTAGGGTCTTTATGAATTACAACCATCTGGATGGCAGTGAGGGTTTTTAGCAAGTTTTGTCCAGAGGGTTCGGAGACAACTGTTGTCATTACAACCTACATGGAAGAAATGCAATGACTATCCTTCTGCATTTCTGCCCCTTCGCCAAAGCATCTCTCTAAAATCATAAAGCTCCATCCCTCCAAACACTTATTCCACACCCAGGATTCTACTCAGCACCTCTGTGTTCTGCCTCTACTCAGTCACAGCCAGCAGTGAGTCCGCCCTCCTGGAAACCAGTCCACGAGCATTCTCCTGTTTGGATTATGCCTTTCCAAGTGTCAAGTGTTGTTAAAGTGCTTCAGACTCATATACACAATAAAAGGAAACACTGCTCAGCCCTGCGCCATCCTCACAATTGTTCCCACGCTTGAGCCCATTGTTGCAACCGTGTGTCAATCCACCTAGTTGAGGGCCTTCCTGTTTTTCATTGAGGATGATCCTCTTTTTCTTTGGCTGCCCATCTACTTTACCAAGCATGACGTCCTTCTCCAGGGCTGTTTCGGCTGTTGTATTTACAAAAATAGATGACTAGACCTTTCTCACGCAATCTTTCTTCTTTAAGTGAGCAGCTGAGCACTCAGCTATAGCACCAGCAGGGCTCTTTGCACCCCACCCCCCAACTTGTAATTGAGAATTGGGTGAAATTTTACAAAGCTAACACCATGCTTCCCCGAAAGTAAGACATCCCCTGAAAATAAGACCTACTTACCGTTTTGCCTCTTGATGAAATATAAGGCATCCCCCGAAAATAAGACCTCCCCGAACATAAGCTCTCCCCGAAGCTACCACAACTCTGGACACTGGACCGTAGCGACAGGCACTGCTGCGCAGCTCACTGTTGGCTGCAGCGCAGCTGGAGCAGACAGGAAGTGTGAGTGAATGTACCACAGATTATGAGTCAATGTACCATAGATTGTTGTACATGGAAATAATGGTAATAACAAGAAATTCTTGATACTGTAGGATTCACAGTTTGTCTGGTTATGCTGGTTTGTGATGACAACTACTACCGTACCGTATACAGGTAATTCATTTCCTTTTTTCGTTCAACAATAAATGTGTACCCTATTCTTCTTCATGGAAAAATAAGATATCCCCTGAAAATAAGACCTGCGCATCTTTGGGAGCAAAAATTAGTATAAGACACTGTCTTATTTGGGGGAAATAGGGTAATCAGTTTTATATTTCATGATTCATGCAGATTCTGTTTCTTCTCATTTATTGAAATTCTTCCATGTAACATCACCCTTCTACCCCTTCCCTGTAATTCTAGTCTCCATTCTGTCTTTCCTATTACTTCTGAACGTTGTCCTGGAGCCAGTGCTGCAGCCTTGATCATGAGGGTGGATTATTCCAAGGTGTGCACACATCAGTAGTGCTCTGGCGCCTCTTCTAGACGTGTCTTTTGTGTGTTAAAAATGCAGCCATGGGGATGAGTTCTGTTCTGCATCGCAAGGGTTACCAAGGACCAGCGTCTTTGGGGACTTACCAGTCACTATATGACCAGCAAGTATGGTTGTCGTCATGATTTTGTGCTTTGTTCCCACATATTTCTCCCACTCGATTCAGGACCAGCTCTGACTGGTAGCAGGCTTCTGAGAACTGTCTATTGTGGGGGTTGAACTCAGGCAGTGAAAGAGGTGACACCAGTCACGGGTTGGATGCTGATGGGGGAGGGTCGCACTTTTGGTCACCAGGGGTGTGCATGGAATGTGGGAAGATCTTTGCCACCCACTGGTTTCAGAAGTTGCTGTATTGATGGAATTTTGCTTGCAAAAGGGCAAGATAACCTAGCAGGCAATTACCTATCTGTCATCCATTTTGTTGACCATATAGTGAGCATTGAATCCACTTCTTTATCTTTTCCCATAAAACTCGGCTTTCCAGGATTATCATCTGAACCTGTTTAATTTGTTGTCTCCTTCCTTTGTTGAAGAGTCCTGGAGGTGTAGTGGTTACGCATTGGGCTGTGACCTTCGTGGCCGACGGTTCAAAACCACCACCAGCAGCTCTGTGGGAGGAAGACTGGGCTTCAGTCAACAGTCAAGGTCTTGGAGGCCGCCATGAGCAGCACTGACTCCAGGGCAGCCAGCATTTGGCTGCAGAGAATGTGCGCAGCTTGTCTGCCTCCACTACCATCTTGTTGATAAGGGTTCTTTGTAAACATCACTCTGCTGTTCTCTTATCTGCTCAATCTTAAATCATCTGTGAAGTCATAGCTAATTACCTAATATTATGTAATTCATTAGTGTACTAAATACATTCTTAAGAGATTTAACAAATAGGTGCTTATATTTGATGCATTTATATTCTTATAGATCAGAGGATTAGGAGATACCTTCAAGTTGATCTAGAATCTACATCAACTTCATTACACATGAATTGCAGTTTTCAGTTCTTGTAATTAAGAGCACTTAGCATATTATTTTCATATGAATTTATGTTAGCATTCAAGTGAGGGGATCATTAATTTCTTTCATATTGTGAAACAGATTTAATGTAATTAACCTATTGATGATTTAATCAAACAGCATTTATTAGAATGATAATAAAAAGATGTTGAAACAGACCTGAACACTGGTTATAAAGGATAAAAAGCAAAATTAAAATGGACTTAAATTCTTTTGTGACACACAAGCTAGTTTCCCAGAATAAACAAAAAATAGGTTGAAAAGTTTGGAAACTATATTATGTGTCTGTTAAACTCTTCTATAAAAGTAACACATTTTAAAGTGAAAATCATGCCTAACATAAAAGAAAAGCAAGTTGTTCCACATTAGCACCATGTTTTACTTTAGTACGAATAGTTACTTGTTTCACCCTTTCCCCATAAACAGCATTCAACTTGATTAGAGATTTCTTTTGGTATCATCTTCCTATCTGCAACACAAAACCAGCCAAGAAAGTTTTATGCTCATAGTCATTTGTCCTGAATCACTCAGGATTATGTAACTCAACTTCTTTTACATTTTTCAGCCCCTCCCTGCCTCCATCTCTTCTCCACACATGAGCCTGAAGAGAGCCAAGGTAGCTGAAATCCAGAGAAAACATCACCACCTGCAGGCCCTCCCCTCTCTCTTGCTGTTTCCCCGTGTGAGGTCTGTCTCACCGCATTTCGTTTGCTCCCATGTTTTTCGAATGTTGAGGATCGAAAAGAGATAAAGACATGTACTTAATCCTCAATCTTGAGCAGGGACTTTTATGTCATACTTCAACAGATCTGTCCTGTCTTCACACACAAGGGGTAAGGGCTATAATTTTATAAATGAGACAACAGAGATTCAGAGACATTGGTTTGATTTTTCCAATGTATTTGGATAGTTGGTTTGTGATTTCACAGCAAGTCAGTGTTCTCCTAAGGCCACTTCTTCCTACTCCACCGCCATAGAATATCCCTTTAAAGTGAGAATACAGATGGAGATTCTTATGAAAGTAATATTTTAATTGATATAGTGTTTTAGATTAACTTCATTCTTAGTCCAGCTAATTTGACACTTGGCCAAATACAGGCTGAAAAGATTTTGACTTTCCCAGAGAAGGCAGAAGGATGTAGGACACATGAGAGTACTCAGGGAACAGTATGCTCTGATCAAAAGATGGCTCATGACCTTGTGCAATCATTTGAAAATAAACATAAAGAAGACATCTTCACATAGAACAACTTATAGCACTGGAATCAGTAAGCATTTATTATGGTAAACAAACTTGATTTTGAATTCTTAGTAAAATTGCACAGTGGATGAAGGGGTTTTAGCAGATGGAGGTTATTGGGGCTTTAATTCAACAAATGATATCATGCACCAGGCAGTGTTAGCTGAAATATTCATTAAAATGAATTTGTCTCTAAGCTGTGGTACTTTCATAGAAGGCTTTGCATTTTACACAGAAAATGTAAATGTTTCTTTTCAAAGGTGATTGTATATCTGTGGCAATGAGGGAGGTTTCTAAGAACAAGTTATAGGGATCATTTTGAAACACTGACTAGCTTCACTAGTGAATTAAAGGGACAAGCTAAGAGTTGAGGAATGAAATAGTAAGATACCCACTGGAATGTAAACATGAAAACCAGGGAGCTTTAGCATTTTTTGTTTGTTTGTTTGAACGTGGATTAGTAGACAGTACATGATGGGTGCTAAAATGCATAAGAAGGCATAAGGTTTCCTTTAAGTCTAAATCCTGTGCTGAGAACTGTAAAATAACCGTTTGTGGAGTTTCGTTTACCTGCATCCCTTTATCTACATCACCTTTTATCTCAGAACCTTTAAAATGCCAGCAACTGATGTTTTATCTCAACAGAAAGGCAGAAATGATAGATATTCCAGCAAGTCAAGGTGATGATAGAATGAGCACAGGTCTGTGAAGAATTACAATGACCTACTTGTAAGGGGTATTACATAACTTTAAAGATGAAGAGTGGAATCCCAGGAGATCAATTAGTTCTTTTAGTCTCATTGCAGTATTAAGTTCCTAACTAAAAATTACACACATACATATAAATTTAGTGTACTCCTTTCATTAAGCCATGGATTTCAGAAAGAAACTTATTAAAACAATTTGAATGGCACTGTTAACTGGTTGACAATGGATTTGGCTATTAGGAAAACAGAATAACCAGGATATTATAAATGCACAATTTCCTTTTAAAATTTTTTCTCAAAGGCATTCCATTTATTTTCTTAAGGGAATTACCTTTCTTGAGTCTTTAAAAACCGCTTTCACTCTTGGGTCCCTAGTGAGAGGAAGCATCTCTCTTCCTTTAATAAGTATGTTTGTGTGCCTACTATGTGCTGGAATCCCGCTGGTCTAGGGGGACAGAGTGAAATAATGATGGACAAGGTTGGTCTCATGATAGGACATTCACTTCAATGATGAACTAGACTTTCTATTGTGGTTATAGCAGACAGTCTAATTAAGTTGTTTTCTAATTTCTAATGTCTGTGATGTATGGTTTTCACAGTCGCCATCACATAATTATTCTGACATACACATATGGCATTGGTAGATAGCCCTGGCTGTGAAGTTTAGTTCCCTAGCAACTGAAAATGTGCCTTAGAAAAGCACAGAATGATCATGGCAATAAGCTCTTATAAAAAATGGTTGGTTAACCCCAACTGCACATACTACTTTTAGTATTCCGTTCTAAATAAGGGATGGGGATGAAAAGCCCTTTCATGGCAATTCCTTAATGTTAGATGTTGTCAGTATTGCCTAAATAAGTGTCAAAAGGAGGTGAGAGGTGGTTTTGTTTGAAGTATCTTGTTCAAGTGTGGGGAGTGCACTGTCATAAGGGCCAGAGTGCCAGTTTCCAGACTGTCAGCCTGAGGCTCCTCATGGGGCTACTGGGCAAGCACTGGGTTGCTAATCACAAGACCAGTGGTTCAAATCCACCAGCTTCTCTGCTCCCCCAAAGGGTTCCTATGAGTTGGAATGGAATCAATGGCCATAGCTTTTTAAGCGTCACATGATTCCGTTGCAAAATGACTTGATGGGAATTCTACCACCAGTTGCATTGAGCCAAGTCAGACTGACCATGACCCCATGTACTATGCTCCAGAGGGTTTTGTTTCCCCCAGAAGTAGATTGCTAGGTTTTCTTCCCTGTCACCTCTGGGTTTACTAAAACTTAGAACTCTCATTTGGCAGTTCTGAGTCCTTAAACCATTTACACTCTTCAGAGAGTCCTTTTAGGAGCTATTCAACACCCCCACCCCTCACCCCTCCTCCATGTCCACACACAAGACTAAACTGCCATCACTACTGACTCATAGGAACCAGATAGGATGGAGTAGAACTGCCCACATGGGCTTCTGAAGCTCATTTTTTTGGAGAGTGGAAAGCCTCATCTTTCCTGTGGAGTGGCTGCTGGCTTCTAACTGCCGACATTGCCACCAGTTAGCACCCCAATGTGGCTAACTGGTGTGGCTGGTCCAATGTTACATGCCGATTAAAATGTACTCATGGCTCATATGGAACATGCTGGAGACACCATTGTTCCTGCATCCTGTTGAGAGAGCAGACTTTTCCAGGAAGCAACTGGCCATTGCATCGCCCTTGCCCCGCTGCCTAGCTAAATGCATGTTGGGGCAAGTTCTTTCCCCATCCCTTACTGCAATTTAGACACATCTTAGCACTCTGTTCACTTTGAGATCATCAAAAAGTCATCTAGTCAGTCCATCCAAAGGCCTGTATCAGGTCTGGAATCAGCAAGCTTGTTGCAATGCTGCGTGCACTTCAGTGCCCATCAGGGGGGCTCTTTCCCCCTCGCCTTGGCAGATGTGCAAAACCTACTCTGAAATGTGCTGCAGTGTCTCTCAGCTGTGGAGATACTCTGTTGCTGGGACCCCCCATTCTAGCTTCTGGGCCCAGATTGAGACTCCCCATGGCTCCCACGGCTGCAGCCTTCTCAGCCTCCGGGCAGTGCTGTCTGATGACACCAAAGTCAAGAGCTTATTCAAAACCGAAACCCAAACTGATCGACAGAGAGTCCACTCCAACGCTCATCAACCACGTAGCTCAAAACAGAACGGCTCCGTAGCATTTCCGGGGCTAGAAATCCTTCTGGAAGCTGCCTGCTGCAACCTGCTCTCGGCAGAGCAACTGCTGGATTCAAAGCATCGACCTTTCAGTTAGCAGTTGAATGCTTCATCGGAGCGTTTCTTGACAAACCTGGACGTTGTTGGCATTAAAAAACAAAACAAACAACACAAAACAAAAAGCTTATACAGATATCATGGCCTCCCCAACACACTTGGAGTTTTCTGTCCTTGGGTTCTTTCAGCTAGGATTGAACTTCTGCTAGGCGTTGAAATGGGGCCATCCCTTCCTAGTGTGATTCAGCTCTAAGTGTTTTGTGTGCCCTCAACTCTGACTCACATGTGGAATGAGGCTGAGATGCTAAGGAGGTAAACCTAACTCGACATGAGTCAATGCAATTCAAAGTCAGTATGGAAGGAACAACCCCCAGCCAAATTCAGTGCCTTTGAATTCACTCTGACTCATGGCGGCTTTATGAAGGAGAGTGGAACTGTCCTTGTGAATTTCTGAGGCTGCAAATCTATAGGAACAGAAAGTCGCCTCTTTCTACGATGGAGCTGCTGGTGGGTTTGAACTGCTGACCTTCCAGTTAGCAACCCATGGTGTAGACTGCTATGCCACCAGGGCTCCTACCGAAATGGACAGGAGCTGTGAATCAGACAGAATTGTTTCAAGTTCAAAGCCCCAGCTCTAGCTCTGTCTCTTTACCTTCTTTGAAAGATGTGCAAAGGCAAGATATTCAATTACTCTAAACCTCAGATTATGTAACTGATAATTCATTCCTCATTTCTTGTATGAAATATACACATGGTAGATATATTTTAGACAAACAATAAGACACCTTACTGTCAAGTCAATTCTAACTTGTAGTGATCCTATAGGATGGGGTAGAATTGCTTTTTGGGGGTTTTGAAGGTTGTGAAACTTTACAGAAGCCAACTGTCGCACTTCTCTCAGCTGTCACCTGCCTTCCTTGTGGTTAGCAGTAGGAGAACAATTAAATAGATGAAGAGATATAGGCAAAAGGAAAGTGCGCCTAGCCAGAGTTAATTTTTCTACACTAAGTGTCTATAGTCTGTTTCCTCATTGCTTGCCTGAGGAGTCCTTGAGCCCGAATAGTGGCTCGTTATATGGTGGTCATGATTATTGCAGGTATATACAACCTGTCACTGCTAAGATGTATTTGTTTCCATTTTACACCCAGGTTTCAATTTCTACCGAGAAGGCTTGCTGGAAGAAATGAATGGATTTTGAAATAAGGATTGATTGAAGTGGGCTGTTGTGAAGGGCAATAAACTGCAGCCTGGGCTAGAAACTATTTCTTTGAGGCCAATATAGGGAAGCAGACTTGATAGAGGGAAGAAATAAAGTGATCACTCAAAAACATGACATCGTAAAGTCATTAGTGGGAGCAGTAGGAGGCAGTAAGGGTTACATGGCGATCTGGATGATGTTGCTGTGTTTGTTGGCATGGTTATTGTTATTTAGAGACAGCACACTAATACTTGGTGAATCCTTGATATGCGCTCAGAGGGACAAAGACAAGGCGTTCACCTCTAGGACAGAGTCACAGTCCGGCAACCTCGGGGGGCAGTTCCCCCAGGTCCTCCAGGGTGACTGTGAATCTGCATCAACTTGGTGGCAGGGAGTATGGTTTGGGTTGGGTATAGGTGAGGATACTGGGTTTTAGTATGGGTAACTTTTCTATAACTCATCTGATTCAGGCCCAATATTTGTTTCCAAATGTCTACTAAGGCACTATCTACATTCTTATTTACTGAGGTTGTTAAGTTGTCTTCAACTCACGGAAACTCCGTGTGTGGAAGAGATCTGCTCCACCAAATTCTCATGGCTCTGACCTGTGGAGGCAGATGGCCTGTCTTCCCAGGAAGGCCTCTGCGCATGGAGCACTCTGGTCTCTTAGGTCTCTTCCAAATAAGCTCTGCCGAGGTGCCTGCCCACTCAAGCCTGGTGCATAGAATAAACACACAAAAGTGGCATAGCATGACTTTCTCTAGCATAACATTAGATATAGAAATGTTTGTTGTTAACAGGTGACACAGAGAAGAATAACATCCTTATTTTTAGGTCGATTCTAAATGTGAAAAAAAGCAATAGCAATAATGACATGCTTGATATTAATGATACAGTTGGTAAAAATGATGAAAAATAATATCAGAAAATTTTGTTATGTTTATTAATTCTTAATAGTAAAAACAAAAATTTGCCCAATGCATAGCGACCCTAGATCATGGAATAGAATTGTCATTTACCAAACCTGACTGCCACATCTTTAACCTACTGGCTTTCCACGCAGCAGGCAAACATTTCAAAACTGAGGCAGCAGGACTCTGATTCTTAACATACTCTTACAATCGAGAACCTGGTAAGGACACAGCTTCCAAGCTGTCCCCTGGACACATCCCACTTTCCACACTTAATGAATGTGTGTCCATAAGCCCCTGATTTCAAGAATTTTGGAACCATCAGGCGTATTAACTATATTCAAACCAAGTTATTAATGAACTTATTAGAGGAGTTTGGATTTGTTTCTTATTCTTTGATAATTTTAGTTGCAGGACTGGAGAGCAGCCAAACCCTCAGCAAAGGCCTTTCTGTTCTGGCCTGTTTATATTGGTAATTTATTCTATTTACCAGGGAGGAAAAGAAAATGTCGGGAATATATAAAAAGAAAAATGCTTAACTAAAGGCATGCTTGAATTTAGCATTATTTCAAGTTCAATATCGAGCCTGTGAAAAAATTGGTGACTAGTGTTGGTGAGATGGTTTCATCTGTCTACCTGGAATTTCTTTGTATTAAGTGATTTAGTGTTTTTTATTTTGAACTGCATCGTCCAAGATTTAGCAAGGCTAACCCTCCTGAGACACACTATGTAGAATGTTTCTGCCCCTGTGGACCCCCACCCCCATCCCCCGCCCACCACTGTGCCACCCCAAGTCAGTTCTCTGTGAGCCCCACTACATCCAGTGGAGGGCACAAGGAGCCCTCCAGTCACTGTGAGCCCTTCTTCAATAGCTACAGGCTTTGCAAGTATACAGTAAACTTAATGCTGTTTGGAAGGACTCAGTTGAGGCAAAGACTTTAAATAAAGGTCAGGCACCTTGTCCACTGGTCCAAAGCATGGTAATAAATACAATTTCAAAGACCCTAACCCAAGAGCCACAAGTTTTAAGAGCTGCTAGAATTCGTTGAGGTCCACCACATCTATTGTGAAGACAGAGTAACATTTCATGCTCAAAATGTAACTCTACCTATTAGAGATGGTGAAGATCTTACAACCAGTATCTCCAGATGTCTACAATCTTAGTGAGATACTGAATCTTTCTGACAAGGTGACTGTTTCCTTTTTGTGCTGGGAAACAATGTGTAGAAAAGAATTATGGAATTTCATTTTTTATTTAACATCACTCCATAGATTTCATTTTCAACTTAGCAACTTAGGTTGACATACAAAATTGGCTGCAATGATCCAATTTAAGCAACTCTTCTCTTTGGACTCACTTATTCTTTTGAAAGCTTTCAGTAATCTTTTAGGAGGAAAATATTGCCAGAAAAATAATTTCTACTTTAGGAAAATATATTGATCCCTTTAAGAACACACTAAATGAAAATTAAGTGTTCAGATGATAATTTATCGACAATTTGAAAAGGGTTAAAAATAAGAACACATACATATAATTATGTATATTATATGCAAATACATATATATATTCTCTGCCTATAAGTCGTAGGGAACCAGATATAGGAAAGCGTTCATGATTAAAGAGTCCCCATCAGTGATTTCAATTCATGGTTCTAATGATTGAACTTTCAGAAGTTGATCACTAGGATTTTTTTTTTCCTTAGCTTTCTGTCCCTGGACTCCAACCTCTGACTGTTTGTTTAGATCACCTGTTAACTAGTTTCAGATTCCTAAATTAATTGAAGTCATCCATCCCAATTTAACCATGGTAGCAAACAATTTAAGTTCTATCAACTTCTCCTAAAGCGTATTCTTTGGAAATCATTGAGACATTTTTTTTCAACTAGGACAATATTCAGAACAAATTTTTAAAATATTCAATTGTGCTTTCAAAGCTCTGTGTGATAAGTCTCTTGTGAGCAGTTCAAAGCCTAGCCACACATTAAAATCTCTGAGATACCTGCTTTCCTTTGGATTACACAGTTTTTCACATTTACTTGCTCATCTTATCCTTTCTGTAACATTAAGAGTGACATTTTGCCAGATAGCATTACGAAGCAGAAAAGAGAACAGACATATACAGTTTTGCAGTCCAGGAGGTGAGACGTCTAAACGCAGATACCTGCTCCAGAGACGCTGTGAGCTGGAGGCAACTCGATGGCAGTGTGCTTGGTGTGGGCAGTCTGGTCACTAGGAGAAGGGTCATTCTGCTCTAAGTAAAGATGCTACCTCTTTTCAGCTTCTGTTCCTGGGCTTCTTGGTCATCGGGTGGTCTGTGTCCACTTTGTGCTTGTTTGAATATTTAATCTGCTCCTTATGTCTCAAAACAGTGTCTGCAGGAATACTTTTATTTAACATTGGAATGGGAATCCATACTCAACCAGAACTCCTCTTACATGTGGGTTCACGTGGGGCTGCCTCTGAGGGTTTCCCAGGCACTTTCAGAAAGAGAATGCCTTCGCTGACTCCCAGAGAGACTGCGGGTTCAAACTGCTGACCTTGTGGTTCGCAGCCCAATTCTGGACTCACTAGGCCACCAAGGCTCCCAATCACAGGGGCAGGGGCTGGGAGTTACAGCACATATTTTTGGGGACACAATTCTATTTGTAACACTTTTTGTTAGATTCTTTGGCAGCTCGCTGACCACATAATTTAGTTTAGATTTTAAGGTTTTAAATCAACAAATCCTGGGAAGTTAAAAAAAAGCAAACAAAGGAACAGAGCCCAATACCATTCCAGGATTGCTTGTGAATACCAAAGATAAGATTATATTTCCCAGGGAAGGGAAAATTTACCAACCCAAACCAGTGTAATTTGTTTTTAATGGAAAAGCGGAGAGTATGAACACAAATAATTAAGTTTATTTTAAAAGGATGTTCAAATATTTATGGAATAGACTAATAATGGCAAATAGAGAATTAATTGCTCTCAGTCATCGCCTTAATCAAGTACTTTATGGATGTTAGTCAGCATATACTTAAAAGATAAAGTGATAAATCTGATATTATTAATTTTGAAGAATTTTTAAAAGGAAATGTTAAATAACAAAGTAAAAACAATTGCCTAATACAAAGCTTATGAAGAAACATAGACTTCCAAGAAATGCTGAACATGAATAATGAGGAATTTTTTTTAATATGAAATTTTAGGACTTAATTCTGTTATTTCCTTTTTCAGATGAATATAAATTTAACCACACATCTCTTTTAATATAGTTTGATCTGATTATCTTTATTTTATGTGAAGCCCTTATTTCTGATTTTGCTATTGTTTTGATTGTTAAAATAAATGCTCATTATTTGTAAGTAAGAGGAAATCGTAAAAGCCATCATTCTGGGATTCTGTTGCTCTTTAGTTTCCCCACAAGTGGCGCACCACAAAGACGTTTAATGCTTGAATTGGGGGGAAGGCTGAGCTAGAAAAAGTCCAGAGAAGACAGCTGAAATGAGTAGGGAGGATAATTAGCAATATAGGAAGAGTCTAAAATAAATAGGCTTCTTCAGTCTGAAAAGACCAGGTGAAGAAGGGGTTTTGCCAAGGACAATGCAGTCAGGAAAGGGCTAGATGAAGAAGGGCATGCTTCCCAGCCCGTTGGTGTTGGAAGAGAATTCTCCTAGGATTTATTACAAGAAATACTGATTTACCAAATGGAGTATTCTCGTTTTGTTTATAACTCTAAGAAGTAGAACTAGGTTTTAAAAACATACACAAAGCATTTGTAAAAATTTGGGAATCACATCATGAGCAGACTCTTAGAAGAATTAGATACTTTAAGGATTCAAAAAAAATTGTGGATGTGTTTCAAACCTTTAGGAAGGGTTTAGCAATGGTGAGCAGTAAGAAGTTTGCAAAAAATTAAAAAAGGAGGAAGGCTGGGGTGAGGAAAATAGGGGGAGGGCAGAAAAAAAGGACAGTCCTGATTTGTTGCATTTTTTGATTTACATGCTGTTTAAGCTCATACTCCCAGTAGTTGAACCTCAAGTACTGGAACTCTAAGGCTTCTTTATGCTACCAAGAGTTTAACCACATGCCCACTGACACTGAGATGATCTGACTCATGGAGGCCCCCTGTGAGGTTTCTGAGGCTGTAATCCTTGAAGGGAACAGCCAGACTCATTTTTCCTCCAGGAGCAGCTGGTAGATTGGAACCACTGATGAGGAGCTGGCATCTCAACTCTCAATTTGCCAGTAAATTTCCAAAATTCTTGAATATTTAGCATTTGGCTCTCACAACTCATTAAATAAACATCAGTCCCATTTTAAATAAAGGCTAGAAAGGAACAATAGGAAGCCCTGGTGGTATAGGGGTTATGTGTTGGGCTGCAATCCCCATGGTCGGCAGTTAAAAACCACCAGCTGCTCTGCAGGAGAAAGACTGGGCTTTCTACTCCTGTAAAGAGTATCAGTCTTGGAGCCTCACAGAGGGGTTTCTGTGAGTCAGCATTGACTGGATGGCAGTGAGTTTGGTTTTTGAGGAAAGAGCAAAGTCAATGTGGAAAAAGAGGTTCTGGTAGATCAAGAGCCACCACTGGTAGGGTGGGGACCCACATCACTCTCATAAATTATCATAATTACATTGAGATATAGTTAAGGATTTTAGCGTCTCGTGTCTTCTCCCCCATTTATGTAAGGGCTTCATTAGGTTTCCATTAATTCTTCTTTTATGCTATCACCATATGGCATGCTATGTGTGTAATTTGTAAGAAAAAGAACACTTTATGAAAGAGTAGATCGAGATTGACAACTCTATGATCTGATAATATCTTCCTACCTGGATAAGGCAGAGCAGTTATAAGGGCAGATTCCAGCTAGGGGGCAAGCAAAATGCGATGTCAAGGATATGAGAAATTTGTAAATATTGTTTTCTCTTTGTAATCATGATTGCATCTTTTCTTTTCTCTGACTGTACTCAAGTGTGGATCACTCACCCACTCACTCACTCACCCACCCACCCACCCACTCACTCACTCACTCA
>NW_022103906.1:49315915-49329383 GCF_000313985.2 Echinops telfairi | reverse complement strand
CACCCACCCACCCACTCACTCACTCTTCCAACAAATAGGAACCCTAAGAGACAAGGTATAAATGCCCTTTGGATTTCCAAGACTGTAACTCTTTACGGGAATAGCAAGTCTCATCTCTCTCCCCACACTTGCACGGTTGTTGCTAACTGAATGGCTATGCTGAAATAAACGATATGAAAAAATAATAGCAAGACAATGACTTGGAATTAGCAGAGTTAACAACGTCATCTTAGTAAGATGAACACTTTCCAGGGACTTTTATGTTCTTCCTCCACGGCATCGGAAGAATTACGATGATACATTTGTTCTTGGAAGGGACTGAAAGGTGTTAAATTGCCTAGCTCTATTGCAAATAAAAGACTTGCTTGTAATTAACATGAAAGCTTTTGTTTCATAAAAGAGTTTTAGTTAATGCCTTGAAATACAACAGAAACGATTAAAAATGGAAAGGACGAAAAGCTAGTGGTTTTGAAAGAGACATCATTCACCTCCAACAAAACTCCATCCACTCTTCTCCGGATGTTTGTCTAACCATCCACTGTGGCAGTTCCAGGCCTGGCTTTGCGGGATAAGCAGGAGTCTGGCTCTTGTGATGTCTGTAGTGAACAGAGTTGGTTTCAATTAAGGAGCGAGGGAACTTGTTGTTTTTTAGGAAAAAAAAACAAAACTTCCCTTGGTGAAAATTTGCTTTTACTTAAATAAGTTATCTTGAATTTATTCAGCTAGGCACTAAATATTAACAGATGTGTCATGCATACATAAGGTACTTTATCTTGCAGAAATCAGTATGTACTTGGTCAAAGTGTCAACAAGACCTACAGTATTTATGATTTCACTTTCTTTAGGCATATGAGCAAAATGTCATCAGATTTTGCATGCAAGATATATATGAAACTTCCTGAGGCACAGTGTTTTTTTCTAAGGCTTTTGGCAATAACTTAATTCAGCACTGTAATTTATTATTAATATTCAAATATCTGGAAATCAATCTTGCACTTTCCTAAGCATACTTAAAGATCACATTTTAAGAAAGAATTCATAACTTTGTTGTGAGACTGAATGTTGCCCTAGGAAAGACATCTGTGTGGTCACCCTCATAATTCCCAGGTGTACATAATGGTTGGCACATAGTAAGTGCCCAATAAATGATTCTAAACTGGATAAAGGTATGCAAAAGATACATAGGTAATCAAATATTATCTCAACATTTAGTAAAGGTCTTTTCATGTAGATCTTCACTCTAGCCTGGTTGTAAATATATGGAAAGCATTAATACATGCAATTTAAAGATAAAACTATGCCTTATGCATCGTTTTGAAATATATTCACTGCTCCAATCATGACAGCTACTTACAGCAGTTGATAGCATTGGAAATATTTCCATGGGATTTGACTAGGCCACATTATATTATTTATTCTTAAAATAATAGACTCAAAAGGGGTTGAAGCTTAAGAAAACAACAGCAATAGTTTAACTGCAGTTAAATATTATTTATTTTAAACTGTGAAGAGTCATCTCCTGAGAGGAGAAATACTGGTTGACACTGCACAGTTCCTATTTGTAACAAAATTACATCTCTGGTTTAGTAACTACCAATGCATTTATTAATCTTTCTGGTCCAATGTAATTTCTAGTTTTAAACTCCATCTTTCTAATGGATTTCAAATGCTTTTTTATTACTTGTTCACAAGGGAGAGCACTCCATGTTTGTGGGACTTTAACAAACTGCTAGGACGATAGAGCTTTGTCCCTAAAGGTCTGTTGTGTTATATGGCTTACTTTAAATTAAGGTATTATTGTGATATACACTGTACCACTCCCATCACCGCCATATCGCACTGGCTAAGCAGTGTCAGCTAGCCGGGAGTCTTCAAAGTGTCGAGGGGAGAGTGTAGGAATACATCCAAGACCTTCCTTTCTCCTTCGCTGCCATGCAGTCAAATCTTACTCAGAGGGCACTATAGGAAACCGTCAAACTGCTCCTGTGGGTTTCAAACGCTGTAATCAACATGGGCATAGAAAGTCTCACCTCTCTCCTGCAGGGCAGCTAGTGATTATGAACTTCAGAAGTTCTGACCTTAGTAGTGCAATATAACCTACTATGCCTGCCACCAGGACCCCTTAACGTATTCCTTTAAAAGTAGGCAAAGGCTCCAAAGAAAGATGGGCCTGTCTTAACTATCATTTTGGAAAACACCAAAATCCTCTAGAAGATAGTGTCTAATTTTGATTAAGACAGAAGAAACGTTATGCCTTTAGGCCTACTTAGCCATACAGATTGCATCATCAATGTTATCTAAAACATACTGAGAAAACTAAAGATAAGAATTACTATATGTAACAGATTTCTTTCAAGTGCTAAAACGTACAGATATCTTCAAGGACAAAGGAGACCTGCGCCAGCCATGGTATTTTCAGTTGCTCATATCCATGTTATAAGAGGTAGATGATTGAAGGAGACTTTATGCCTTTGAATTACGGTGTTGGAAAAGAATATTGAATATGTCTACCAGAAGAAGGGACAATTTGTCTTGGAAGAAGTGCAGCGAGAGTGCTCCTTAGAAGCAAGGATGGTCAGATTTATCTCATTCTTTACCTCCTTTGAACAGGTTATCGGTAGGAGCCAGTCCCAGGAAAATGGCATCATGCTTGGTAATGGAGAGCGTCAGGGAGAAAGAGACCCTCGCGAGATGAATCGGCCCGCAGCTGCAATCGCGGGTTCAAACACTGGAACGATGGGGGAGGAGTCAGCCTTAGGCTAGTTTCCTTCTGGTGGACACAGTAGGCTCACGGGGGATTGGCGCTGACTCACCACACCGAACAAGAACCATTGTGGGCTACACCACTTTTGTGCCTTAAATTTAAATCATGCTATTCTGTGCATCGCTTGTGATCAAGCACCTTTCTCAAGTCTTTTCTGAACCATTTTCGTATCAAGTCCTTTTTTTTTTTCTTCTCTGGTGAATTTCTGGTAAATTCTTTGAGGTCCTTAAGCATGCTGATCTTAATGTTTGAGAGGAGAGGATATTTGGTGGCAATTAGATTTAGTCACCTTGGGAGACTGGTAGATGAAAATAATTTGTTAATTCTTGCTTTGGGGCTAAAACATGAGAGATTATGAGTTAAATACATCTTAAAATAAAAAGCCTAGATGGTAGCGCACAGATTAAATGTGACCTGCGGCACACTTTGGTGGGAAGTCGCGGCACGTCTAGAGACTTCTAGCTGGGTTGGATTGGGTGCGCATGTGCATGCGCGCTGTTGTTCGATATCACCGAGTGGGTTCTGACTCCCTGTGATCAGCAAACATGGCCACAGTCTGCGGGGAGTCTGGCCCTGCCCCTTTGATAGAATAATCTGGCTCTATGTCTTCTAAGATAGATTTGAAAGTCTATGGCATATTCAATATTTTTTCATCAAAAGCATGAGCTCTTTAGCATTCCTTATTCATAGCCCAGCTTTGCCAGGAATGCAAGGTGATGTCAATGACTGGAATTTGGCTCTCCTGAGAACGCAGCCCACTGTGACCTAGTGAGCCAGGAGCTGGACGAGTAATGAACCGCACTGCAAGCCGGCCATTGGAAACCATCAACTGCTCTAAAGGAGACAGGCGAGGCTTCGCCTCCTGTAAAGGTTCCAGCCTCAGAAATAAACAATAGCCATTTTATTCTCCTAGTGAGATCATGACTGCCATGTTTGTTACACCTTGTCTAACACGTCAGTTTGTTACATTTTGGTGGCTTGTAATGCTGGAAGTATTTCAACTACCAGTAGGGTGACCCAACGTGAACAAGTTGTAGCAGAGCTTTCAGACTAAGAGCAGACGATGAAACAGGCATAGACTGTCCATGTGAGAGGAATTAGCCGCTGAAAACATTCTCAGTTGTGAAAACCTCAGGAATAGACGCAAAACAATTTTAGAGATAGTTCTAGAAGGTGAGAGCCCTTCTGTTCAAAATCCACTCAAAATATAACTGAAGAAGAGCTTCCTTCTCAAAGCAGTCTACCAGAGTGACGGGGACAGCGCAATGCCGGAGGAAGCAAATTTTTCATGACCTTCATTTGCTGATAGAGCAGGACTTGAAATGGGAAGAAACTGTTGCAAAGTTAAATTAACCATTGGAACTTGGAATATAAGAAGTGTAAATATAGGAAAATTGGAAGATATTAAAAATGAAATGGAAGCTGTAAAGATTGATATTCTAGATACTAGTGAGCTGAAATGGACTGATAGTGACCATTTTTAGTCAGAAAATCATACAGTTTACTGTACCAGGGATGACATAATGAAGAGGAATGGGGTGGCACACGTTGTCAAAAAGGAAGTTTCAGGAGCTATTTTGAAGTACAGTGCAGTCTGTGGTAAGGTAATATCCATTCACATACAAGGAAACCCAATCAATACAATTGTTATTGAAATCTATGTACCTATCGATCACTAAAGACAGTGATACAGAAATTGAAGAAGTCTATCACATCCTCGGTCTGAGTTGATCAAACATGCAATCAAGATGCCTTGATCATTATTAGCGACTGGAATACAAAATCTGAAAACAAAGAAAGGAACAGTAGTTAGTAAATATGGTCCTGGTCTTAGAAAAGAAGCTGGAGATCACATGATACAATTTTGCAAGACCAAAAGGGGACTCTGCATGTGGAGTTCTTCTGCTGGAATACACGGAAATCAAGCTGACTTCATCTGTGGAGAGAGGCAATGGGAAAGCCCAATATCAGCCGCTAAAACACAGCCCTCGGCTGACTGTGGGGCAGACCATGAATTGCACATGGATACTTTCAGGTTGAAGCTGAAGGAAAAGAAAACAAGTCTATGAGAGCCAACATATAACCTTGAGTACATCCCACCTGAATTTTGAGTACATCTGTAGAACAGAGGTCAGACATTAAACACTGATGACAATGTACCAAATGACGTTAAGCACATAATACATGAAGAAAGCAAAATTCAGATGACACCAAGAACGTCATATGTGAAGAAAGCAAAAGATCATGAAAAGAAACAAAAGATCAAAGCCAATGTCAGAAAAGACTTTCCAATTTACTCTGTATTGGAGAGTAGCTAAGGCAAGATTCATCTGACCATACCCTGGCATTTTCCATTGCCTCAGTTGCATGTGATTTGGAAGACTAAGCAAAAATTACATATTTGAAATATAGCGTTGGCAAATTGAAAGTACCATGACTGCTAAAAGGATAGAAAACAATAGGTCTTGGAAGATGTACAGCCAAAATGCTCCTTAGAGACTTAGATGAGGAGATATAGCTTCATGTACTTTAGATATGTTATCAGGAGAGACGAGCTCTTGGAGAAGGACATCATTCTTGGTAAAGTAGAGGGGCAGAGAAAAGAGGAAGACCCTCAAGGAGATGGAGTGACACACTGGCTACAACAGTGTTCTCAAATGTAACAACCCGGATGAGGATGGCACAGGACCAGGAAGTGTTCATTCTGTTGTGTGTAGGATCACTCTGAGCTGGAACCAATTCGATGGCACGCCACCATCACAACAGCACACGCTGTGAGTAGGCCTCACACTGACATCTTTACTGTCCCACATTTCTAAGAGCTCTTTTGCAGACAGTGGGTAGAAGTCTAGATATTTCAGCCCTGTAGGCAGAAAACTGCATGACCTGGGTAAAATCAAACAAAAAGCAAAAAACAAAATCAGACTTATGTAAAGAGAAGGGGGAGTGGCTTCATTTGACTATTGCATTTGGGTGAGGGAGGACCCTTCGACGCTGAGATCTGCAAATGTCTCAAGACTTGGGAAAAGTGGGCTTTCTTTCTTAAGGAGGAGTAAACAAAACTAGAAAGAATGGGGTTGGGGGAAGTGAGGTGCGTGGTGGTGATAGGAACTAACAGTAGACCAGGGAAAAGTCTGCCACGAGATAAGCCTATCATCTCGAAGCACCATTTAGTCAAAGCAATATGGTGTCTTCAAATGAGAAAAGTCAAATATCAAAGGGTTGGGGGAAGGATAAGAACTTAACCAAATTTTAGACTAATGAACATTTTTTTGGATTGTTTATTGTGACTAAAGCACTTGGCTTATGATGTATCAGATAAAGAAGTAAAATAGGTAAATTTGTGGTTGGCCTTGGTATAGGTAAAAATGGGTCGAACATTAGTCTTATCTATATCACCAAGAATGAGAATCTTTGTCATTTGTTACATAAAGGATGGAGAGATTTAGTTAACCATAGTTGTTTTCCAGCTTAGCTATGTTTTGCCATTTGTCTGCAATGAGAGGTAATGATCATTACTGGGCAGTGTATGGGTGCTCCAAAATCTAATCAGAGGGTTTGCCAAGATGCTGAGAGCATGGTGAGAAGAGGTGGAAGATTAGACGGCATACCATCGTCTAGCAGGCTGGCATCCCTACACAAGATCTACAGAAGGAATATTCATTACCAGTGGCAGGGGCTCAGGCTAGAATTAAGTTCTTAGAGGCTGACTACCCTGAATAAGATAGGGGCTCCAAATATCCAAGCATACAGGTGTAGTCTTGGTTCCTGGCATAGAAGATCAATTCTATTTAGAGGATGAAAAAGACTATCTGAGCTGAATTAACATGTGGAAGATAGGTTGGAGAACATGAATGCAACATGCTTTTTCCTACTAACTAAGGAGATTAATCTAAACTTTGGGATTTACAAATGATTCAGCTATTCTGGGATGGGGATTATGCAGAGAAAAAGAACAGGCAGGTTCTGGCCTATAGATTTATAAAGAAAACCAATTTATTTTCAACTTGACTAATACCCTACTGGACCACTGGATTACGGACCTCTGTCATTTCCATGGGATAGACATAGCATTCTCTTTTCCTTGCTTTTTATAGGTCAGCATCCTGAGTCTCATATGGGAAAAGCATAGTTAAATTTAGGTAGGAAATAGAATATAAATAAGTCTATTAAAGGATTGTAAGGTTTGAAAAATTACATGTCAAAATTCAAAATGTAAAAGTCAGGTTCTTTGAGGTTTCTCTATTTATTAAATTTCTTTTCTATTTCCCATCCACTGGTAACATTAATGTTGGATTCAGAATTTAAAAAATCCAAATGTCAAGTATCATTTCTATATGCACTATGTGAAACATATAAGTGCATTGTGCATCATTTATAAAGGAATTGAATATGGTTTATTATTTACTTACTTTAGGTTATCTTATATTTGTTTAAATATCCTTGAAGTATTGATAATAAATAAATATAGATGCTGCATGAGAGTTTGACTGGGGGGGGACCTTCTGTTTTATTTTAGTTAATTCATAAGAAATGTGTAACAAATATGTATAGGAAGAAAGCATATCATCTTCCTGCCCTAGTATAACACAAAAACCAAGGATGATTTCAAAGTTATTATCACTGCAGAACTGCTCCCAGTCTCGTCTAGTAAACCCTAGGTTATGTTATTCAAATTCTCAAAAGTTTATGCAGAGTGCAGAGTGATACTTAACAAGATCTCGCTTCTCAGTGCTGTCTGTTATCACTGTGTTAAAACACCTCCAAAAATACAGCATTGCTTTCTCTTGCATGCGGCTGCACTTTTTCCAAGGAGCCGAGCGGACTGTGGGTGAGGCATTGGCACGCTAACTGCAGGTCAGTGACGCAAACTCACCAGCTGCCCCTTGGGAGGAAGATGAGCCTGCGTGTGCCCGGAAAGACGTACATCCTTGGAAACCCTACATGAGGGCACTTCTGTCTCAGAACTGACTTGATGCTGGCGAGGAATTCAGGTTGCATGTGTTTCTGCTTCTCTAAAGCAATTTAAGAAGGTTGGTTGCATTTTGTACATTGTTGTTGATCCGACAGTTCTTAAAATGATGTTCCATTCATGATGACACGGTAATATATGAAGTAAATCTTAACCTGGGTCCAATTTTTGGCCAATGCGCCTATGTACAGGGTGAAAGTTGCCATGATACCATCTGCAGCAGGTTTCTGAGGAGCTTCCAGACTTAGCTGGACTAGACAGATAAACGTGGTATCTAGTTTTCAAAATATGGCAGCGAGCCTCCACAGTGGCTAAGAACAAAAAGTAAACATTAAAATAGAGTGCTGTTCTTTTCAATTTTCATGAAATGCAATAAAGTTAGACCAAATACAGAATGCAATATTCAGGATGGGTCTAGAGACATGGAAGGAATATTAAGGAAATGCTGAAGGATTCCCTCCATTAGAACTTGAGCCCAGCCTAATCTCTGGCCGCACTGCTTCCTGACCAAGTCTCCACGTTTCTCATAATGTACGTCTCAAAGATCTTTCTATCACAGGAACTTCTGCCTGCTTCTCCCAATTGGTCCGTAAACTTCAGTCAGCTTAGGTTCTGGCAGTTTCATGAATGAGCCATGAAATTCAAGTCTTTATGGCCGCGTACACTCTTCTATTTCTCTGTCCTGCCCTTCTCTTCTTGTTTCCTGATGAACATCCCCAATGCCGGGGCTGTCCCATACTGTCTCACACGGAGTTACCATTTGTCCTCTGTGTACTCGCATTCATTATATTTTTAATACCTTGATAATACATTGCATATTGTTTGTGCCAGTCTGCCTCATTGCACTAAAATTTCTCTTTACAAAAATTATGTCATTAAGATATCACTAGCAATATTTAAACTCATTTACTGCAGTTAACATCATAGTTTGTTTTAACTATAAACTTAGAGTACAAGTATTGTAGACAAAAGACATCATGGTAATGAACAAGAAAGCATTAAGTATGAAGTTTTATGTGTTTGTGTAATATATATGTTTGTGTGCATGTATAATCTATATCTATCTGTCTACCAGTATCATTTCAGAATATATTGAAGAATATGAAAATAAACAGAAAATAAAAGTTTGGCATTTTTTCTATTATACCTATAAATATTGAATATATATTAAAATCCAATGGCAGCATAGAAAAGAGAGTTATTAATTCTTGGGAGGAACAGAGAAATTTGAAAAAAAAGAAAATTTTCATTAAGGCCTCTGCTGAGTGAGATTTTTGCTAGTGAAAGACCTGATTCTAGACACACACACACACACACACAAATAAGGTGGGGGGCTCAGGTCAGAGGAACAATGGTCTTACCTATATGAGGGAGGCTGAATGGAAAGATGGAGAGAGACCAGTTCTTCAAGAATCACAAAGAAAAATATAACAATTTTATTAAAATATTATTAGCTTATTAAGTCTTAAATAAAGTATCATTATTTTGTAATGGCTCTATCTTCCGTTTTATTGATTGGTATGTTTAAAATAATCAACAGGTTGCCTAGAAAAAGCACTGGTGACATAGAAATCTGCTAAAACAAATGGGTCCATAGTCGTAGAATGAATACAAATCTATGTAGATTCCTCTCACATTAACATTCTAATTACTTTTCCTAATGTACATAAAAATACAAATGGGGAAGGTATTTCTTTAAAATAATAATTAATATTCATAATATGTATGTATTTTCTTAGTTGCTTAGATCCATAGTGCTTTATCCTAATTCATTGAAATAATCTAGATGGCATGAAATAAAAATTTTAACTGATTTCTTCTAGAAGCAAAATTTATGGATTCTTTATGTAAATATGTACATTTTAAGCACCATAATTGTACTCTCTTGCCTGGGGAATCGACGAATGTGGACTGGAAATGCAATCATGTTGTTTGATGCTACTTTTCCCCAATGGCATTTCTTGCCAGTGCTCGGACCTCATAATAATTTAAAAAATTTCCTTGGCACAGGAGCAAGTGCACAACCACAAAACGAGTCAGAATTGGCAGAAGAATCAGGGGCTTGGCTAGTATCTTGGTACTTGCATTGGCAATTGAAGAGGAACTCTTCAGTCAATAGCCCATTCCGGTCTCTTGGATTTGGAGCCTGCTTACTTTAGTCATTTCTTGTTTGGAGTTAGGGATGTCTATCCACGCTGGAAAAGCTGCTCTGGCATTGCGACCACGGTCTAGTTCAGGACTGCTGGTCCTCTGAACCCACATGCTGGTCTGCCCCAGTAGTAGGGTGCAGGGAGTCATTTCAGTCATTGAATGTCATGGTCTCTGTTCAAGTTCTAATATGGATTGTTTCCCTTGCCAAATTATTTACTTCTCAAAGAGAAAAGCATTATTTTTCCTTCCTGTACTGGGAACACAGTGGCTAGAAGAAAGGCCCCTTTTCAAAACATTGAAGCGGAATTCCATCTCTTGTAAATGGAAACCAACGCTGTCTCTCTGATACATTATCTCTCTGACATTCCCCCATTTGGTCTGGTCTTCTACCTTAGTCTCCTTCACATGATTCATTTCCTATATCACAAATAAGAGTTATCATTCTAAAATACAAATGTTATAACTTCCTTCCACTACTTAAAACCTGACAGGAAATTTGGGAATCCACAGGATAAGTCCTTTAGTCCATGTATGAAACCATTCTTGATCTGTGTACAACACTTACCTGTTTCCACTCGTCACCCCAAGCCTTTTCCTTTTCCCTGGACTGCCCTCTGTGTCCCAGTCTTCCCATTGTTAGCGTCACTTGATCCTTCAGTGCTCCCAGGGCATAGATGTCCCTTCCGAAAACTGCCTTTGACCCTTTCTGTCCGGGATAGATTTTGCTCTACTGTATTTACAACATTATGTTTATCATGTTGTATTTCCCATTTATTTTCTGTTTGCACACATCAGACTAGGATATGAGAGTAGGCATTTTGTTTCTTCTTGTTCTTACATTATTTTTGGTCATGCACGAGGTACTAATTATTTATTGAAAGGACATGATAAGAAATATGAAAATCAATACATAACTATGATTTCAAAATCTTGATCAAATTACTTTAACTTCTCATAATCTTTCTCCATGTTCCCAACTGTAAAATGAGTCCATATTCATATGCTTTTCAAAGAAAGGTGATGTGAGAGAATGTGAAGATTATTGAAAAGTATATTAATATTGCAAGAAAGTAAAATTTTGCTGAAGAAAATTTTCTAGAAGTGGTGATGTCCACAGGGTGTTGCCAGCAATTCCAGCTGGATTTAGAAGAAAGCTACCATTGGTGATGTCAGATGGATGGGTCTTTGCTAAAAATAGAGTATGCCAGAAAGATGTTTGTGCTTTATTGGCTATGTACAAGTTTGTCTCTGTGGAACATAGCAGACTGTGCATAACAGTGCAAAGAATGGGATTTCAGAATGCTTCCTTGTGTTTGTGTGGGTTCTGTGCACAGACCAAGAGGCAGTGGCTCAAACAGAGAAAGGTGATACTGCATAGTTTCAGAAGAGGAAGGGTGTATTTTAGGGTTGTGTCACCTCGCCTAATTTATTCAATCTGTATTCTGAGCAAATAATCCCAGAATCTGACTATAGGAAGACTATATGCTGTATCAGGAGGGGAGAAAGGCACATTAACATTTCGCCTTATGCAGACAACTGAAAGCCAAGAGAATTTGATGTGCTTACTGATGAAGATAGATGATGACATGACAGCCTTCAGTATATTTTATGCCTTATAGGCTCACTATGTATTGGAATTGACTCAGTGACATTGAGCTGAGCTTTTATGGTATGTGAAGAAAACAAAATTTCTTACAACAACATTATGATGAATAAAGAACAGATTGCAGTTGTCAAAGATTTTCTTTTACTTGGATCCACGATAGATGCTTCTGGAAGCAGTAGTGAAGAAATCAAACAATATATTGCGTTGGACAAATGTGTTTCAAAAGGACCCATTCCCTGCCCTAGGAATGCTGTCTTAGATTCCATCTTTCTCTGTGCAAACCCCTTTGTGAAGAAGTCCTGGCGCTCCTGCTGGGAGAGGCTTCAGCAAGGAGAGACTGTGTCAACAGGCAGGACCTACTCCCAATGACTTAATAAGTTTCCTGCAGGGGCTCGGCTCAAGGGGAGTCCCTCTGGGACATGGGGTGCAGTGAATGGTGTGACACTTTGCTGAGCATGCCTACACAGTAGAGTACGTTGGGCCCCACTAGGGTTTCCCGTATGGGCTCCAATCAATTTCTTCCCTTTTGCTTAAAAAAAAAGAGTATTTTCATTTTTAAATCGGTGTATCTGGATGCATATAAACACAATAAGTCAGTTATATCATTAAATCTAATTGTAATAAGATTTTCAATTAAGGGAAAACATTGGCCCATAGACAGTAACAGCCCTGCTTCTTTAACTCTATAAATAATACAACAATACACACTAGTTTTCTTCTCTTTAGGGAACTCATGCATCAAACAATCAGAACGGAAGCTGTCAATCTTTGCGTCAACCACAGACATTAACGTGAAGCTATCAGAAAACCCAAGGAACTCAATAGTCTTTGAAACTGAGATTGAGGAAAGCTTTAAAGTAAAAACCAGAAAGTATAATGAAATTCTAAGGGTTTTTAAATACCCTGGTAGGATTTGTTGTTCTTGTTTCAAAAATTAGATATCTCTGTAAAGATACATGTAGAGTGAGTCCAGTACCTGGGTGGTACAAGTAATAAGCTTGGCTGCTACACAGAAGCTGGGAGGTTCAAGTCCACTGGAGGTAGTTCAGAAGAAAAGTCTGGAGATCTACCTGCAAAATATCAATGACTGAAACCTCTATTGAGTACAGTCTTACTTTGACACACACGGGGTGGCCACGAATCAGAATTTTCTGGACAGAAACACGTCATCAGCATGACCTTCTGACATAAATTACGCTGTTAGTCATTTCCAGAGAATTGTTCAAACTTACAGAACAAAACATTGTCCTAGTCTCTCCTATCTTGGAGTTCATTGTTTCTCCTATTGTGTCAATTCATAATACTGAGGGTTTATTTATAGAGGCGGGACTTATTTTTTTGTAAAATGTAAAAAAGGTTGCCAGGGTCTTACTGAGAATGGAGAGGTAGGAGTAAGTTAAACGGCAGACAGTTTAGTGACAGGGAAACTATTTGGCATGTCACTATTACAGATACTGTCATGGAGACACGATGGCTTGAATTTGTCAAAACTGATAGAACTGTAATACCACATAATGAATACCAGTATGAACTATGTTGCTAGTTTGGTTTCGAGTTGGTTTAAATCTATAACAACCATATGCACAACAGAAGGAAACACTGCCAAGTTCTGTGCCATCTTACAATTGTTCTGAGCTTAAACTCATAATTGCCGCCACTGTACCAGTACATCTTCCCCTTTTTTACTGCCCCTCTACTTTACCAAGAGTGATGGCCTTCGCTCGGGACCAATCTCTCAGGACAACATATCTAAAGTATGTAAGATGGAGTCTCTCCAACCTGGCCTCTAAGTAGCATGAAGGCTGTCATGTCGTCGTCTATCTTCATCAGTAAGCACATCAAATTCTCTTGGCTTTCAGTTGTCTGCATAAGGCAAAATGTAGTCGAAGGACATTGGGCCTCCACTCAAGTACTCCCTCAATGCAAGAATACTTTCTTCTTTTAAATTGGCATTCTATGATGCTCACCTTCCTGA
>NW_022103906.1:49195541-49315221 GCF_000313985.2 Echinops telfairi | reverse complement strand
GAGGAGGTACACTGGTACAGATAGGAACTGAAAATACAGGGAATCCTGGGTGGATGATCCCTTCAGGACCAGTGGTGTGAGTGGCAATACTGGGAGGGTAGAGGGAGAGTGGGTTGGAAAGAGGGAACCGATTACAAGGATCTATATGTGACCTCCTCCCTGGGAGACAGACAACAGAAAAGTGGGTGAAGGGAGACATCAGATAGGACAAGATATGGCAAAATAATAATTTATAAATTATCACATTTTCATGAGGGAGTGGGGAGTGGAGAGGGAGGGGAAAAAATGAGGACCTGATGCCTTGGGGCTTAAGTGGAGAGCAAATGTTTTAAGAATGTACAAATGTGCTTTACGGATTGTGATAGAGCTGTATGAGCCCCCAGTAAAATGATTAAGAAAAAAAAATGGACCCTTTCAAGTGTTTAAAGGAAGGATACCACACTGAGGACTACGGTGGGCTTCACCCAAACCACGATATGGTCAATCTCTTCGTAAGCTTGCAATAGTTGGAAAAGGACTAAGAGTGACCAAAGGAACGACGGATGCATTTGGAACATGGCGTGGATGAACGTCATACTTCCTAGCAGAAGCACACTGGAATGCTTCTTAGAAGCGTGAATGGAACGACTTCGCCTCATACTTTGGACATGTTATAAAGACCAGGCCCGAGAGAAGGACAGCATGCTTCTAGGGCCAAAGAAAAAGAAGAAGACCCTTAATGAGATGAATTTACCTGGTCACTGCAGCTATGGGCCAAGTACATGTGAGATAGTTGGAGGATGACCCAAGATCAAGTAGCACTTCGTTCTGTAGTACATAGGGTCACTAAGAGCCAGAAACAACAGTACAGCACCTACACAGAACAACAACAACAAGAAAGCGTACAGACAACCTACATCATATATGTCCCGTGGCCTAAAATTCTATGATTTGATTTCATTAATAAGTAAAAATTTACCGAGTACTATGTTTTATTAGCAAAATATTTTATATAATGGCAATGCAAAGTATATGAAAGAAAAAAACTATCTCATCGGGGAAGGAAAGTAAGCATCTGAGAAATAACAAGACATCTCTCTAAAACACACCAGTCTTTATAATTGCGTAGGAAAAGTGAGCTGAAGAGTGGTAATATTGGTTGGTTTTATTTTAAGAAATGCTCTTGGAAAAAACTTGGGCTGCTACATAAAGTTAGAAAATACCTGGAGTGAGAAAGTAGTGTGAAGAATGAGCTCAGTGTCACGGCTGTGAGCCCTTGCAGCAGCACAAGAGCCGTAAAGCTTCCACAAAGGAGGCTTTCGGGCTGTAGAGCAGTCCCAGCCTCACTCTGGATGTCCAAACTCAAGGTGAAATACGGATGTACTATTTTCAAATCTCTAAAGAAAGATTCCTCCTTGTCTTCACGCTTCTTCTGACTTGCAGCATTCCTTGGCTTATGGAAATGGATCTCCAATTGCTGCCATCTCAGCCCCCTTCTCTCCCTGTGTCTTCTGCAAAACACCAGCCAAGTCAGTGCAGGGCTCACTCTAATTCCGTTTGATCTCAGGTGATTGTAACCACACCTGCAAAGATGCTATTTCAAAATAAGGTCACACTCGTGCATAGAGGCATTAGGATTTTAACATTCCTTGGGACGGGATACAAATAACATAAGAAGGGGAACAACATTTTATTTAATAAATTTTCACGGAATCGAAGTCTTAAAGTACCATAATTTCCATTTCACATCTCTTTTACAGAATAAGTTCTGGCTTACCATGCTTTGAGTTCCATGAAACCTCTCCTGAGTTTCCTCCTGGAAAGAAACGTATTTGTTGTTACAGATATTTGTTGTTCACATCGATTACAGATTATCTGTCTACATCTCAGGGTTGTTATTTTTTTAGTTTCTTTACATACATCCACAAGAGGTCAGAGCTGGGAAGAAATGTGGTATTATCCAATCCAGTCTTCACATTTGAAAGATGAAGCAGCCATGCCAAAGAGATCCATAAATTAGTTATTCTCCAAGCTTCTATAAAAAATTATCCAATTTTTGCCTTACCTGCATGTTATATTTCTGGCTATGAATATATATGCTACTTTCACCAACTCTAGCTAGCTGGATCAGCTCTCCACAATCGCTGCATATCTAACTGACTTTTATTTTCTGCAGCTGTTCAAAAGAAAATCTCTGTTATACTCAGGAGTTCTATTTTGCTTGTTTGCTTTTCCAAAGCATCACTTTCCTTATCCAAGAAAATATTGGTGCTGTTTCCAAGTTTATGCTTATTGGGCCTTCTGGCGTCATCTTAGCTACATGAGCTTCATTCCGTTTATTCTGTCTGCTTGCACGTTTCTTGCGTCCAAAGCCTTTCTAGAGATAAGCTCTTTGGAGGCATTTCTAAACGATTGTAGCCTCTATGTGCTTCTATCTCTATGTGTTTCTTTTCTGTGTCGTGAATTCCCATGTTAGCTGTGCCGATTTGTTAGCTCTTCATTATGTGTGTCTTATTTACTTCAACCAGTTGCCATGGAGTCAGTGCTGACTCAATGTCGAGCCCATGTCTGTAAGCGCAGCTCAGTCCCATCAGGGTTTCTTTCGGTGGCTGAATTTAGGTGAAGAAAATCAACATGTTTTCTTCCAAAATGCCTCTGAGTAGACTCGACCTTCCAACCTTAAAGCTAAGCAACAAGCCTGCTAACTGTTTGCACCACGCAACTGGATTAAAATAATTAGTTCATAGTTGGAATAAACCTAGCATCCTTGCTTTGTGTGTGTTTAGTGACTACTCATTGTATTCTTAGTAATAAAGGGAATATTTTACTACCTACCACATGTTGTAATGTTTAAGATTCAGAGGAGAAATGATTCAGTATATAATAAGAATCAGGTGCCTAGATTCAGTATACAATAAGAGCAGTTAAAGCTAAAAGAAATATCATTTGTTGCAGCTTATAAGAAGAAATTGGAAAAACCTGGGAGGGAGATTGAACAATACTGGTAAGTGTGATTAAGGTGAATGAAGAATTTTTTTAGGACAATACTTGCACTTATAGACATGAAATATAATTTCAGATATGCCTCTGAGAAGACGACTCCCAGTAACCACATAAGGGTGTGAAAGAAATTGCATTATATCTTACATGTAAATGCTTATTAAGTGGCTTATATTTTCCGTACAAAACATTGTGTCAGCCCAATCAAAGATGGAGTAGGTGGTTAGTTTAAGCCATTTATCTCTTTGCTCACTTATCCATGTTTTCAGATAATGAAATCTGACATGATTCCCAGCGGGGCTGCTGTCAGGGAACTGGTACTTTCGATTAGGTTCCAAAGGGCCACGTGCTGCGGCCGTTTCTCAGATGATTTCCAATGGTTGATAGCGATCACCGAATCCCATGCCTTTAAAAGAAATAACTGTGACCACGTATTCATGTGCAAATACAACAGTTATTTCAGATCGCAAAGTCTGAGAGAACTGAAAAAGGCACAAACCACTGCTTTGAAAATGTCGTGACTGTCTTATAGAAATGAAAGGGAAAGCAGGTTTCTGAGGTAAACGAAACGCAGGGGTGGCAGACCAGACGTGCCAGTTTACTTGTTCTTGAGAGTTAATGGAGGGTTTTTGTTTTGTTTTTAAAGAAAATCCCCGATTATGTCTCAAAAACAGGATTTCTTTTCTTTAAATTGTGGTTGATGTAGCAAATAGCACAGCAAATTAGTTCTCCATTCAATGCTTGCACACATTTTGTTTTGTGACATGGGTTACAATGTCCTCAATTCAACAGCACTCTTCCAACTTCCGACCTGCCTCCCCGCCTTTTCTTTAGTCTGACTGATCCTTCCCTGCCTTCCGAGCGAGTTCTAGGCCCAACGCTGCCCTGCGGTTTGTGCTGATCAACTGTACTGACGAGTCCTTTCGTCTCTGGCATCATCATTCACTGTATAGGCTTGTTCAAGGTATTCGGTTATGAATAAAAGGTTTACAAAATGTAATCATCACTGTAATATTCTGGAATATACATTCAAATAAATATATAGAAATATCCCTACCAAACCTATACCCTCTCACTTGCTTTCACATGCCTCCCTGTGTTCAGCTTGCATGCCTACCTATGCATCTATTTGTAGATTACTGTGTATCATTGCTATAGTACGTGTGTGATTATATTTAGTTTTATTGTTTTACGTGGGGTCTGTTCAGTTCCAGATTGAAGGATATGTGAGGTTCAGTTTCAGGGTTCCCATCAGTGTGTAGCAGACCACTGTCTTATGTGTTCGCATTTTGTTTCACTCCCTTTTATAGCTCCCATTCTGTCTATAACCTTCTATGAGAATCCTAATGAGAGCGAGCAGTAGTGGAAGTAGGTTATTACTTAATTTCCTCATCTCAAAGTAGTGGTGCCTGTGGCTCTTGTGGTCAATTAGGCCTTTGGACTGATTATTTCCTTGATTCCTGGATTTATTTAACTCTTCTTTGCTCCAGATGCAGGTGGGAGGCCAATAGTTGTGCCTCACATGCTTGCTAGTAAACCTTTTATTACCCTAGTCACTATGGACCCAAGTAGGAAGGAGAGCATTGTCTTTATGGATTGTTATTCTAACTGATCCAGATGTCCAAAGACTACGGTCTTAAATCTCCAAGACTACTGACTCATTGCTTCAAGGTATTTGGTTATGAATAAACGGTTTACAAAATGTGATCTTCTTTATAACATTCTGGAATATGCATTCAAATGAATATATAGAAATATCCTCTACCAAACCTAGACCCTCTCATTTGCTTTCTCCTGCCTCCCTATGTTCAGCTTGCATGCCTACCTATGCATCTATTTGTAGCTGATTCTTTATTATTACTATTATCGCTGTATTATGTGTGTGATCAGATTTAGTGTTGTTCTTCTACTTTTGTGTACTTCCTAGTATCTTCTTGTGTCTTGACGATGTTGTGCTGACCTCAACCCTGTTGTATATTTCCTTTCCCTTCATAGCAGCTAATCCGTGATTGACCCGCTCTCCCGTTCACATCCCTCTAACAATCTAAGACCATTTATTTCTGTATCTAAACCTTGTTTAAACTCTTTATAATGGTTGTCAGTTTGTGCTTGATTTCTTTCCCTTGGTATACTGCCCTCTACGCTGTGAAGTACTTAGCAGGTTCATTGCTGTTCTTTCACACCCTGTGGTATTCCATTGTATGTATGTCCCAGAGTGTGTTTCTATTACGATGCGATCTTGAATAATGAACTCAGAATTCAGACTCATTGAGATCAAGTTGATTGAAACTCAGAGGGACCCTATAGGACCAAGGAGAGCTGCCACTGTGGATTTCCAATACCGAAAATCTTTCTTCCACAGAGCAGCTGGTAGTTTCCAGCTGCTGACCTTGTGGTTTGCAGCCCCACTTGTAAGTCCCCAGGGCACCTTGCACTGGAAATGATATGCCCACATTCCAGCCAGAGCTACTATTTTTTCTAGGATATATATTTAGCAATTGAATTGTTGGATCATACGGTATTTCTGTTGCCTTCTTTTTAAGGAAATGCTATACCAATTCCCACAGTGGTTGTACCATTTTACCATTCAATTAACAGAGAGTCCCCACCCACTGTTTTATCAACTCTGCTATTATGGCTGGGGTGAGAAATTATATCATTATTTGGATTTCCATGTCTCTAATGGCTAATGATCATGAAAACTTGGTGAAATACCTGTTCATGTGTTCTGCCCATTCCTTAATTGGTGTTGAGGAATTGAAGCTTTCTATAAATTTTAGAGAGGAGCCCTCCTATCCGGGAATATCATGTTCTTCCATTTATGTAGGTCTCTTGTTTTCTTGCAGAAATGTTTCATTGGGTTCTTTCTACAGGTTGTTTACATCACTCGTTAGATGTGTTCCTAAGTCTGTTGTCTTTTTAGGGCTTCCATAAATGACATTGCTTCTTGATTTCCTTTTCATAGTTTCCTTTAAAAGAATCCGATTTAATTTTTGTATGTTGCTGTTGTTCACTGCCACTTTCGGGAAAGAGCTCTGTACTGTCAGTGGTTCGACGCTACCAGCCATTCCACAGCATCATGATGTGCCAATCTGCTCCTGTGCCTTTTCTGCAGCCCCCACACTCCCCTTAGGGGCAGTTCTAGTTTCTTAAATAGGGTCGTTGGAATCGACTCTATGGGCTATAGGGTTTTTTTGTCTATTAGTTTCAGTATCTTTCTTTTTGAGTTTCTGGAATTTTCTATGGGTAAAATCAGGTCACCTTAACATAGGGATATTTTAACTTCTTTGTTATCAGTTTGTATCTCATTTTATTTTCCTTGTATGCCTATTTTTCTAGCTAGGATTTCTAGTTCAGTATTGAATAAGAGTAGCAATATCATGATCCCAATTCTGCCTTGCAAATCTGGCTAGACCAGAGGATGTGCATTGGTACAGATAGCAACTGGAAACAGGGAATCCAGGATAGAAGACTCCTTCAGGACCAGCGGTGAGAGGGGCGAGGCCTGGAGGGTGAAGGGAATGTGGGGTAGAAGGGGGGAACCAATTACAAGAATCTAAGTATAGCCTCCTCCCTGGGGAATGGACAGCAGAGAAGAGGGTGGAGGGAGACGTCGGACAGTGTAACATATGACAAAACTATAATAGTTTATGAATTATGAAGGGTTCAAGAGGGAGGGGGTTGGGGAGGGGGGAAATGAGCAAATGATATTGAGGGTTAAAGTAGAGGGCAAATGTTTTGAGATTGATGAGGGCAACAAATGTACATATGTGCTTGACTCAATGGATGTATGTATAGACTGTGATAAGAATTGTACGCGCCCTCAATAAAATAATTTTTAAAAAAGAATGAGAGTAACAAATGTACAAATGTACAAATGTGCTTTATACGATTGATGTATGTATGGATTGTGATGAGTTGTATGAGCCCCCAATAAAATGACTTTAAAAAAAAAAGAGTAGCAATAAAGCATGTCCTTGTTTTGTTACCTTTCTCAAGCAAATGCTTGTAGTTTCTGCCCACTGAGAATAATGTTGGTTGTTTTAAAATTTTTTTATTTATTTTTTATATATGTCCTTATTTATGCCGAGTCATTTTTCTTCTCTTCCTATTTTCATGTTACTTTTTATCCTTGTGGATGCTGGATTTTGTTGAATGGCTTTTCTGCATAGATTGATATAATCATATGGTTCTCTTTCTTTGTTTAACTTATGTACTGGATTTTGCTGGTAGATTTTCTAATGTTGAATCATCTTTACATACCTTGTATGAATTGTACTTGGTAACAATGTATTATTTTTGATATGCTATAGAATTCTATTGATTATTATTTTTCTAAAGACTTTTAACATCTACTTTCATGAGCAATATTGATCTTTCATTTTATTTTATAGTGGTATCTTTGTTGACTTTGTTATAAAATTTATGCTAGTTTCATAAAATGAATCCAGGAATATTCTTTCATTTTCCATAGTCCAGAATAGTTTGACTAGAACTAGTGTTGGCAGGATTTTCCAAGGAAGATGTGTAGGCCGAGATTTTTAAATGCTGGGAGTTTTTACTCATCTGTTCAAGTTATTTTGTTATGGGTCTGTTCCATTTTCCGATTTCAACATTAGTTTAGGTCAGTAGTATGTTTTTTGTTTTTTACAATTTGTGCATTTCTTCTTGGTTTTCACCTTTGTTAGGGTACAGTTATTGCTAATATTCCTTTTATAATTTTGTTCATTGCAGTAGGTTCTATTGGAAGGCTACCATTTCACTTACTTTTTGTGTTGTGTATGTCTTATTTTCCTTTTAATTTTTTTTTCAATTTCATGAATCTTTTTAAGAACCAACATCTAGTTTTATTGATTCTTTCTATTGTTTTTTGTCTCACTTATTTCTGCTCTATTCTCTAGTATTTCTTCTGGAGACTGAAGGACTTTTTTGGCTGCTACTTTTCTAATTAATGGGACATGGAGTTAAGAGATTGATTTTGGTTCTTGCTCTTTAAAAAGTATTTACTGCTGTAAATTGACCTTTATTCCCAGTTTTGCTGGGTCCAAAAGGTTGTGACATGTTATGTTTTCTTTTTCACTTGATTATAGGACTTTCTTTTAATCTTATTTAAAAATATTTCTAGTCCCTACAAATTTTAAGTAGAGAGTTACTCAGTTTCCACATGTTTGATTTTTCACCCTGTTCTCCAGAGCTATTTGTAAAATCACATTTTATGATTTTGAAGGGTTGTTATCTGCAAAGATACCTTGTACTATCTTCCTTTTTTCAAGCATATTGAGGCTTTCTCTGTGGCCTAACATATGATCTGTTTCAGGAATGATCCCTGGACTCTAGGATATAATGTGAGATCTTGTGCTGTTGCTGATTTGAGTGGTCTGGTCAAGTGAGCTGATTGGACTATTGAGATGCATATCTTCGCTGAATTGCTCTTTTCGTTATTCTGTTCTTCATCAAAAGTAGTGTATTAAAGGTTCCCACTATTACTATGATTTGTCTGTTTCTCCTTGCAGTCTGTTAAAGTTTGATTTATGTGCGTTGGGGTCTTTTGCTAGTTGAATAGGTATTTTTTATATTTATGTCCAATTATTAAATCAACTCTTTTATTACTTTATAAGGCTCTTTCTTATCAACATAGAATTTCAACACGTTAATACTAACGTGTTAATATTATTGTGGTTGTGACTAAAACATCTGGCAATTTGAAAAGGAAACACTTTAAGGCAATCAAACATTAGTATTAAATTAATTTATCAATAAATCTAAATTTAAATGAATCAATAAATCTATTTAACATGCTGCTAAAACATAGCCACCAGCTTAGATGTTTTGATAATATTGGAATTGAATGCTACACATATAGGACTTTGTTATGAAACTTCAGATTCCTATGAAAGAAAGCTCCTTTTTGTTTAAAAAAAGTACCCTTCAATTTAACCATGGTTTAATAGACTTTTTACAACTATGACAATCCCAAAGAAAACTATAGACAAAATTTAAATCTGCAAACTCTTTGTCTTCTTTTAATCTACTTTTTCTTCTCTTCTTCTCTAGCTCTCTTTTTCTTTACTTTGGAGTAGTTCTTTGTAGGGTTAATGAAGCACTGTTAGAAAATTATAGAAGTAGCACTGAGAGGAGTTAAGGCCAGATAGAAAGCAAGAGTAGGCACAGATATTGGAGTGAAGGTAGTCAAATGAAGAATAAGGGAACAAGAAAATTGATGGGTCGTTTCTGACAAAAATGCAAAACAAACCATATTACTAAAGACAGAGATAGTTGGAAGGGAAATTGAATTGATGCCTAACTTAAAATTACTCTGACCCAATTTTGTCACGCATGCACATATTATAATAGAAAATTAAGAAAAATTTAAAAAGAAATTAGGTGCTATTTAAGCTGTTTGCTATCATAAAATATTTGAATGTTCATTGGAATTTGTCAGTTGTGCTTTATTTAGATTGGAACCAATGGTTCATCACACCCTTTTAAAATATAAGAATGAACAAATAAATAAGAAAATGCACTTCTAAATCATAATTTATTGCAGAATGTAATTTCCCAACAGGGCCTCTTCTCAAATAACAGTGAATTGAAAGCAACGTCCATTTTGTAATTTAGAAAACTCACATCACGAGTAAAATCTCAAGAGATTTTCTCCTCATAATGTACATAATTTTGTCTGGAACATATCTATTCTGTCTTTAAAAAGCCAGCACTATAGCAGCAGGCACCTTGTTACTTAAAACCATGTATTTGTAACTATTTGGAACTGATGGGCAGGCCTGGCATATGGGGATAATAGCCTTTTGTAGTATGGAAAGCCTGGTTTCCTATGGAGCTTCTTCAAAAAAACATTTCATACTCCGCTATCTCACATTGGACTAGAGAGAGATTTTCTTCTCCTTGCAGTACAAACTTCTACTGATCAGAGTTCCTTGGCTTTATTTTTGATGGAGATTAATTTATTAGGGTGGGGGAAAAGATTATTTGAACCATCCATTCTAATATCTTGTTTGCTTTCACTTAAAAACACTTGTATACATACAAGCACACATAGACACTTTATATGAACACACTCCCCAGAGTATTCTATAAGAAATGGCTGGATAGGGAGTGCTCAGTCCACCGCAGAGGACTCTTGCAGAAGTAGGTCAGACAGACAGTTCTAGGAATATTTGTGAGGCTCTCATTCCCATGGTCTACAATCTTCCTTCCTCCCTGGAAGCCACATTCAGAGATCTTAAAGCATTCAGTGGGGCAAGAACTAATAGAATCATATGTATATATGCTTAAAGCATATTTATATGCTTCTACATGCTTCTCTTTTTCTCTCTATATATATGCTTCTATAAATATATATGCATCTATCTATCTGTCTATCTATCTATCTATCTATCTATCTATCATCTATCTATCTATCTATCTATCTATCTATCTATCTATCTATCATCATCATCTATCTATCTATCATCTACTTCTGTGTGTGTGTGTGCATCTAAACAAAACTCACTGCTATCTAGTCAATTCTGACTCATAGCAACCCTATAGGACAATGTAGAACTACTATATAGAGTTTTGCGATTAAATCTTTAATGAAGCAGACAGCTTCATCTTTCCACAGTGGGAGGCTGGTGGGTTTGAATCACTTACCTTGAGTTCAAGAGCACAATACCTAATCCACAGAATCACCAGGGACATACCTATATTTTTATCTCTGTCATCTATAGCAAAATGATTTTTCTTTAGATGGTCTTTCTCAACTTTCTTGGCTCTGTTCAGACATACAAAAGTATCTAAGAGAATGACTATATTTATTGAATATGTCATTGAATTATTTTCTGATATAGTCTATAAAGTCTGACATGTTACTTATATGTATAAAACATACGATGTAATATAATTTGAAGATATTTCCCCCCTTAAAAATATCAAAGTACTCCATGGAATACTAATGAAGCAGGTAGACACAGTAGCCCTGGGAAAATTCTTATCTTTCGTGACAGTTCAATGAAGATGTATTCATTCCATTTTAGCTAAATGCACACTAGGTGTAAATACCGATTTCTCTTGAGAAAAATGAACATTGATTATGTGGAGCACAGTGTTTAGTACATAAAGAGTATTTGGGCAGCATCAATGGAGTTTTACATATCTTCTAATTTATGGAGATCTCTGACCTTCAAATACAGTCACCAGTTTATGAATATGACCAAACAGTTCTTTATTTCTCGTGTGCTTAAAATGTCAATTTAGCAAATGGCTTTTTCTTATCCTAATGGGAATTTGGGGAATAATAGCAATAACTCACAGTTGTATAACATTTTTCAGTATGAAACTTCCTACAAGAATTATCTTGTAGGATCTTCACAGCTGTGAGAGAGAAGTGTTCTCTTTCATATTTTACAGGTGATAAGATCGAAGTCAGCTTACGTTCTGACTTGCACAATATCAAATAACTAATGTATCGACTTGAAATTTATAACATTGTCTTCTGATATTTTCATATGATTTAGATCTTAGTGAATAGCACTTAGATAGAGGTCATGTTTATTTTAAGAAGTAGTTATTGGCCAGTTAATTTGCATAATAAAATATATACAAGTGAAATAATGGAACTGAAGTTTTAAAGGGCTATCATATGAAGAAGAGTACTAGGAATGTCCAGCTGCTAACTAAATGGTCAGCCACCAGCTATTCGCTTTCTAGAGAAAGATGTGGCGATCTGCTGTCATGAATATTTCCACACGGGAAACCCTACGGTGACGTTCTGCTCTCTCCCACAAGGAAGATGCTGGTCAGAATCAACTCTGCAGCAACAGCTTTGGCTGATGATGGTGCTTATCATCAGAAGAAACCGTATTCTTATCTAGTGTATCTGTTCGAGTACTGGGCAGATGGAGTCCTGGCATGAGAATGTGAGAGCATGGTATCTAGAAGCTGCCTATAGGGAATACAAGTCACGCATGCTCTACCCCTGCAATTGTACATCTGGGGATTGTATATTGGAGGACAGAGGAGGCTGCCTATACCCATAAGGAGTTAGAGTCTTGGAAACCCACAGGGGCAGTTCTGCTCTATTCTACAGGGTTGCTATGAGTTTGTAGCTATGCTATGGAAGCCAGTTCTTTATTTCTTTTTTTTTGGTATTCTATACCTGTGATTTGAGAATGAGTTCTAATGTTACTTGATGAAAGCAGTTCTATATTACTCAATATCTTTCAGTTTTAAAAATATCATATAATAAATTGTGATATCTTAAGAACGAAGAAAATTAAAAATTACTGAACTAAAAATATTTTGAGAAATAGTAAGAAAGTTGTTGTCACTGATCTGAATCTGACTTCTGTGAGCCAATAATAAAGTTTCTTTCTTTCTTTCTTTTTTCTCTTCCCAAGCTACAAAGCTTGCCAGACACTTAGATTTGGAATCTTATTAGGTATGCAGTGTGGCCATTATTTTTTCATAACTAATGTTCCATTAGACTGTAGCCTTGTTTACAATCACCAATTATTGCTCGAATATTGGTTTTGAAATAAAAAAGATGTGCCCTTTACAGTTCATGAGTTGAGAAAAACACTCCAATTTGAATCAAATATGCATTCTCTGAAACGTCTTGCCTAGGTAGTTCTCCATCCTCTTTGGCCTCAGGTGAATTCACATCACTGACAATGGACATGACAGAGCATGGCTCCTTATTCTGTCACTGAGAGTCATAGAACACATACTGGAATATGCACTATCTATAAACTCTCTATTTGTACTTGTCCTTTAATAGTATGTAGTTTCCTTCACTTTCAAGGGGTTGAATTAACGCCCTGACAATGACAACAACAGCGACAAGCATACACCGCCATTGAGTCAATGCTGACTCACAGCAATCCCACACGACAGGGTAGACTTGCCCCATATGTGTTTCTGAAGCTGTCACTCATTACTGGAGTAGAAAGCAGAGGAGCTGGCGATTTCAAACTGGCGACCTTGCTATTAGCAGCCCAGGGCAAGAACACTGCACTACCAGGGCTTATTCCAACTACCCTCTACTCACAAAATGGCCTTCGTCACTATCACCTTCACTTGCTGCACATGTAGCTTTCCAATCATGGTAAAGGCCCCTTGCTACCCTGCTTGGACTTTAATAAAAAAGTCTATGCCACACAGCCTCAGCTAGGTCATCATTCCTGGAAGCTGGAAGAACGACTCTTTGAGGTGACTCATTCACACGACTAACTGAAGCGCAGTCCAGGCTGTGGGACGAAGTCTTATTTACACTTCAAGAAACTACTTGTGTTTCATGATGACATAGTGGCTGAGTTTTAAGAGCAGGTGTCACAGAGTAAAGAAATGGAAACTTCTTGGGTTTATTAGGCCAGACATTGCAGTTTCTCTTCCCACTGATTGTGTTTGTCAATATGCCACAGATTTGTAGTTTAAGGCAAGGCAACATTGACTTCATTTAGCATCTTAAGTGGAAGCACATCAAAGAATTTGGAGATCCTATTGTGGGTCATGCTGAGGAACCCTGATGCCATAGTGAGTTTTGCATTGGGCTCCTAACCACAAGGCCAGCAGTTCAAAACTACCAGGTGCTACATGGGAGGAAAATGAGATTTTCTATTCCCATAAAGTTAGTCTTGGAAATCTACAAGGGCAGTTCTACTTTATAAGGTCACTGTAAGCCTGGTTTAAGTTGATGACAGTGAGCTTGGTGTTGAGGTTAAGTAGGACCAAAGGAGAGAGCAGAGGCCTATGGATTCCACGGAGTGTGAGAGGCACAGTCAGCCATGCTTTGATTTTATTTTGGAGAAATATATTGCCTATACTATGTGAACTGGACGATCATAATTCTGTGGTAAGGAGTAACTAGCCATTAAAATAAATCTTGGGTCATCTAAAAAAAAAAGAAGCTCACTCTGTGAGCAAGTGTGTTTTAAATAATAAATCTCACATAGCATCCAGCTAGGTCATCCATGGATCTATAAGAAGCTCAGAGTGATCATCTTGTACACAATCTTCCAAGCCAAGATTATGCTATGGCATATGACTATGTGGGCCATCTCCAAGTATGGATAGTCTTGAGAAGAATGGAAAATCGAGAACACTTAATTGTGCTCATGCAGAACTTGTACATGGATCAAGACGCAGTTCCTGGAACAGGACAAGGGAGTGGTTTAAAATCAGGAAATGTGTACATCAAGATTGTATCCTCTCACCATACTTACCAATCTGTATCCTGAGAAAATCATTAGAGAAGATGAATTATATGAAGAAGAATGTGGCACCAGGATTGATGGGAGACTTATTAACAACCTGCAATATGCCGGTGACATAAACCTTGCTTGTTGAAAGTGAGGAGGACTTGTAGTACACTTACTGATGAAGATAAGGATTTCAGACGTACGCGTGGATTATGACTCAGTGTAAAGGAAACCCAAATCCTCGGAACTGGACCAATAGATAACATCTTGATAAAAAGAGAAAAGATTGAAATTGTCGAGGATTTAGTTTTATTTAGATCCACAATCAACATTCCTAGAAGCACAGTCGATACATCAGATCAAAGAAATAAATCATCGGATGAATTTGCCACATCTGATCTTTTAAAAGTTTTGAATAGAAAGGATGCTACTTTGAAGACTAAGGTATGCCTTGCCTAAATCATGGTCTTTTCAATAACCTTGTATGCAGGTGAAAATTGGACATTGAGTTAGGAAGACCAAAGCAGAAATCAAGGCATTTGGATAATGGCAAAGAGTACCAGAAGTACCACCGACTGCCAAAAGAACAAACAAACCTGCGTTGGGAGGAGTACAGCCGAATGCTCCTCAGAGGCAGGAGTGTCAAGACCTGGCCTCACACAGATTGGAAAGTAGAGGGCACGGAGAGGATGGGCCTCAAGACGGAGTGACACGATGTTTGCCACAAGGGGCAGAGGAAAGAGGACCAGTCTCCACAGCGCGTGTGATACGTTATAGAATTCATAGAAACATTATAAAGATACAACTCAACTCATTTTTGTTACCTCATTTTTATCAACTCATTTTTGTTACCTCAGACCAGGATGAAATTTTTTTAAACGATAAAATGGTTCAAATAATTAATGCATGAACCTGCCACTGTGACCTCAAGGGAGATAAATAAAGACAAAGAAAAGAGAGCTGTCATGACTATATTTGTAAAATATCCTATGAAATACTCAATTATCTTTCTTTAAGATGATTTCAGTACACGACGCACCATTCTCACAATCATGTCTATGTTCAAGGCCAGTGTTTCGGTCATTGTTCTGTTCCTCTTGTTGAGGAGATTCCTCTCTTTAGTTGACCTTGTACCATCACGCACAGGTTTCTTCCCCAGGAGTAGGGCAGTTTTGAAAGCACGGCCGAAGTACAGGAGATGAAGTTTCACCATCAGTTCTAAGGAGCATCCTGGAGGCACATATTTATTTTTCTTCTGGCAAATGAGATATTTAATATTGTTCACCAACATTAACGTCAAAAGGCATCATTTTTTTTTCAGTTTCCCTTATTCATTGTCCAGCTTTTGAATGGTTAAAAATGGCATGGTTGGGTCAGGTACACTTGAGTCTTCAAAGTGACATCTTTTGTTTTTTTAACACTTTGAAGAGATCTTTTGCAGTTTATTTGCCCAATAGGATAGCATGTTTGAATTCTGGACTGCTGTTTCCAGGGCCATTGATTGTGGATCCCACCAAGCATTATGAAATCTTGACACATTCAATCTGTACAATGTTCATAATGACATTGCTTTTTTGTCCACTTGTGAAGAATTTTTTATGCTGATTTATAATCAATATTGAAATTTGTATTTTTAGACTTTCATCAGTTAATTCTTCTAGTTCCCTTAACTTTCAGCAAGAAAGATGGTGTCATCTATACGTTGCAGGTTGTTAATGAGTCTTCTTCTAATGCTCATGCTGTGCTTTTCTTAATATATAGTCAGCTTCTTGGATTATTTGCTCAGCATAAAGATAGAAAAAATATTGTGATAGGATACAATTCTGATCCATATATTTAATTGATTTTCATCTCTGCACTATGCCCTTAATTTTTTCCCAATGTCTCTTGGTCTATGTCCAAGATTCACAAGAGTAAAATAATGTGTGGTAAATGGCAGTGGAGACCATATTTGACCTCCTCTGGTTTCCTGAGTGCCATGAAGCAGGGTTCAGACAAGCCTCGACGATCCACCTTTCTTTACCTATTTTTATATCAGCCGTTCCTCCCACACCACTCTACATGTAAGCTGGGTTCGATAATTCATTGCAGTAATAACACAGACTCACAGACAATATTAAAAATTAAGGGAGTTATTGGTTACCATAAATCAGGATCAGCTAACAGTAACAAACAGAACTCACTTCCATAAAGTCCATGCTCAATCATAGGCAGCCCCCGTGGGTTTCTGAGACTGTAACTGTTTACAGGAGTAGAAAGCTCATTCTCTCTGCCACATTGCTGCTGGTGGTTTTGAATAGCAGACAATGTGCTTCACAGTCCAATGGTGACCAGTACGTCACCAGGGCTGCTTAAGGATACAGGCATCAGTCTCCTCAGCCAACAGTCAATTAATTGTCTCTCTGGTTCTCAGCTTCTCACTAACATGGTAGCCAAGTCTTTTCCCATTTCTTAGTGTGGTCTCTTGACCTCAGCCTTCATGCCAGCCCACCTGTCACGCTGCCCCATGGTCTTGGTCCAGAAAAGGAGCTAGTACCCATGGTCTCAGTGCTGCTCTTCTGAGTCTTAATGCCATAGTCTGTGATGCACTTGGTCTCCACAGCCTCTGCAGATCTTGATCCTGAACATGCCCCTCCAAGGTTCTCCTCATGTCCCTTTTTTCTTTTCTCTTCTCTCCCTTACTCCTCTTCTCCCTTCACCTCCCCCACCCCTTCTCTCTTCTCATAGCTAAGAGGTTGGGGCAGGAGGGGGGTGGTTGTTACAAAAACTGACCAATCTCTCTATTAGTGTTGCACATGCTCTGTTCACATAGTCCCACCCAATCATTGTTGGAAGTTTAGAGACTTAGATAGAAGAGTCATATTAAGAAATTTCAGTTCATCACAGGTTCCATAATTCCAATTCCAGTTCCATAACTCCAATTCTTCCTAATTTGCTATTATCCAACACAGTCAAATGTATTTTCATAGTCAATAAAACACAATAAGCTTTTTTTTTTAGTATTTCCTACTTTCGGTTAAGTTGATATGACATCAACCAAGATATGTCTGTTACATTCTATTCTTAAAGGAGCTTGAATTTCTGACAGTTCCTTACATATGTAATGCTGTGATTATTTTAAAAATGATCTTCAACAAGATTTTGCATGCTTGGGATATTAATTCTATACTTTCTAAATTATATTGGATACTTATGCTACGAGGTAACTATAATGTAACTTTAGCTATAGCTATAACTGTACTGCTTTTTATAAGATCAACTATATCCATTACCAAAATATGACTTATAATTGTAACACAAAAACAATATTGGCTAACATGCCACAAGTGTTTCTTATGATGTTAACATAGTATCCATCACAAATATCTGGGAATGCTTCATAAATGGTTTTGATGAAAAACACAGAAAAAAATGGATTGACACAATACCTTCAACAATGGTCTCAATGTAAGAGCAACTGTGAGGATGGTGCAGAAGCACATGGTGGTTCTGTCATACATAGTACACCATGAGTCCGAACAGACTCCCCTGCACCTAAGAGCAACAGCATTACTTATGGATTGCCACAGCCTCAATTGACCTGTGTATGTTCCAATTTTTCTTTTAAAAATGTTTTATTGTGAATTGCATGAAGATTTACAGAGCATATCATCAGTTTTACAGTCAATAATTCATGCAAATTTTGTTTTACCTTGCTCACTATAATCCCCTCAAAATATTATCATTTAACTCCCTTGTATTTCAAGTTTCTATTCCTTCTTTCTTTGCTAATCATTCTGAATGTTTTACTTGGCTAAATGGCTGATTTTCTAAAGCACACATATGCCACTGGCTTTTTTTGTTTCCCTTATAGACCTGTCTATTTTTTGGTTGAAAATTGAGCCATAGGGAAAGTTCAGTTCCAGACCAGAAGGGTGATTAAGGGCCATAGTCTTGGGGTTCCCCCCTATTTCTAAGCAACCAATAAGCCTGATTTTTTAGGATCTGAGTCTTGTTACAAATTTTTCTTCCACCTTATCCAGAACCTCCTAATGTGATTCCCTTCAGAGAAGTATATAGTGGTAGTGGGACACAATATAATTAATCATCTATTCCTTCTGGTCTTTGGCTTGTGTTGTCGATTATTCTGTTTTTTTTTGTTTCTATGTGTCTTTTGGTTTTTATCATGTTTCTTTTCTTTGGACGGAAGAAACCAACACTTGCACCATAGATGGCTGTTCAGGGTTTTTGAAGACTCCAAAATTGCTGTTCACCAAAGTTGGCTATATAGAACATTGCCTTTGTGAACTCTGCTATGCCAATTAAGAAGCCCTGATGGCATATGGATTACAGAAACCATCAGATGCTATATGGGAGAAATATGAGGCTTTCTACTCACATAAAGAGTTGCAGTTTCAGAAACCCACAGGGCCGTTTTACCCTGTCCTCTAGGGTCATTATTAGAGTTGATTTATTGGCAGTTAGTGAATGAGATATGCCTGTTGATCTTGGTGTACCCTGAGAATATGATCCCGAATTATGAGACTCAGTGACCCTTTCCCTTAAGATGTTTGGTTATATCTAAATACTTTTAATGATCTCCCCCCGGTGTACCACAACAGTCATAAATATATTTGCAACTCTGTGGACAACAGAATGTTGTCATGTTTGAACTCACTGTTACATCCACTGCTTTTGTTCAGTGCCTTCTATTTGGTTCCGGCTCATAGTGATATAATGTACAACAGAACAAAACACAGCAATTTAAGAGAACAGCATGCTGTTGTGAAATGTTTCCTGCTCAGGAAAAATGCCCTTGAAACTGTTGTGATGTTGAACACAGCTTACAAGGACAACGCTATGGGGAAAAGAAGTGTACAAGTGGTTTTCTCATTTCAAAAAAGGTGAAATATTGATCAATGACAAAGGTCATCCTGACCATCCTTCAGCTTCTTAAATGGAAGAGGATGTCAACAAAATTTGTGCCCTTGTGCTTGAAGACCAACGGTAGACCATTGAAGAGATGGGGAAGTGATCTGGACTATCTTGGAGGTTGGGTCAGCGAATTTTAATGGAAGATTTGAGAATGAGCAGGGTCGCTGTGAAATTGGTGCCTCGGGTTCTGACTGAGCAGGAAAAAGAGCATTGAGTGGAACTGTGTTGTGCTTTGAAAGAACAGCTCCGAAGCCACCCAGACTTTTTCCCCAAGGTCATTACTGGTGATGAGACATGGTGCTATTCTTGAGACCCTGAAAGCAAGCATCGATCTAGCCATTGTTAGATGCCGTCATCACCTCACAGCAGTAAAACCTGTCAATGAAATCAAAGATCAAAATGATGCTTGTTTGTTTTTTTAAAAGTGAGGGGGGATAGTGGATTTTGGAGTGCATTCCACCAGGTCAGATTGTTAATCAAGTTTTCCATTTAGAGTATCTGAAAAGATTGCATAACGGTGTGTGACCAAAAAATGCATGGTTCATGGCAAACGGGGGACGGGTTTTGCCACCACAACAATGCACCTGCTCATGCAGCCATCCCAGTGCACCAGTTTTTGGCAAAAACCAGCATGTCTCTCTTGCCCCATGCTCTGTACTCACCTGACCTTACTTTTTAAAATTTCTGTGAATGAAGAGGGACAAGAAAGGACAGTGATTTGAGACAAAGAAGGCATAAAGACAAAAATGAGGGAGGTGCTGTTAGCCATCCAAACAGATGAGTTTGAAAAATGTTTCCAAGAATAGAATTTCAGATTTGACAAATATGTTAAGTGTGTAATAAGGTTGTTTTGTTTAAGAGGAAAAAAAGATAAATACTTGGCTTTGGGGGGAAAAATCTGTTTTTTTGGAGGGTACAAAAATACATATATTTGTGTGTATACGCCAGCCTCCCTCCCTAACCTCTTCAGCCAGTGTGTTTTTCATAGGTCACAATTTATTGCAGATTGCTTCTGTAACCTTATTCTATCTGCTGCCCTTAATTCTAACAAAACTCCAATCGTCTTCCCCACCATTTTACATCATAGAATTGTGAAGATGCTGACATATTGCCTTATCACTTACATTTTTACTAACCTTCTGTACTTACATTTCTCATTCCAAATAACTGGACTCATGAATATCTTATTCTGGGCTCATTTCTAATATGAAAAGTTTTCATTAAGTACACTTGAAATAAGTACTCAATATAATCAATTTATTTATGATTCACTTATTGAAACTGAGAGACTTCACGATGTAACAGAAAAGGTAGTTGGTTTATTTTAACTTATTTTTGTTTTGTTATTGTTCCATAAGTATGGGGGTATAATCTACTGAATAGGTATTTTACAAATACACACTCAAAAGTATACAAATGGACATCCTGTCACCAGAGATTCTTTAAGTATTTATAGCATTGATAATGACCACATATTTTAATTTTTAAATATTTAATTTTCTAGTTTTATTATGGTTTTTGAGAAAATCCAGAAATAGATGTGGGTTATTCACATAATAAGTTCAACTCTGATGCTGATATTCCTGATTAATCCTATATACTTAATAAAATATGTGACTTAACACTCATTATTTTAAACAACAAACTTAGTAGAAAGCATCCTCAATCATTTGGAATTCTGGGATCCTAGGAGAGTTTTTCAATAATTGTTTAGTAGATATATGAATATGAGCAATATAATTTTAAGATCCGCTTGATTTTATTAACAGACCTTCCCAACTGGTGTGCAGCAAATGAGTTACAGGTATGAAGAGCTATTTATTGCCTTCAGCCCTCAGGCCATCCAGCAGGAAGCAGGGCATGGAGCAGTGAACAGCCTTGGGTTTACCCCCTGTGTGTATATAAAAAATTATTATTTTGTGAGTGTGCTGTAGCTAAAAAAAAGAACCACAGGTCTGAAACTCATATCACTGTTTTAAAAGGAATTATTTGGATTTATTAAAATTGATATTAAAAAGGTATTAAAAGAGTAATCAGATGAATCAGAAAGGTAGGTTAATAAGCATAGAAGGAAAGTGTGAGAATTGTCAATCAGAATGCTGCAGAATAAATAAATAAATAAACTTGTGGGTTAAGCCAGGGTAAAGGAAAGAAAAATTAATAATAATTCTACGCAAAACACACTAAGTTAAAAATGAGAATAGCAGAGTAATCACAGCTATCAACCTCAAAGCAAACGGGCCAGGAGCAAAGCCTTTCCGGTCACATTGGTTCTGCCTCATTGTGACGGCACAGGACAGCGAGCCGCCATAGGGTTTCCAAGGCCGACATCTGTGGAAGCAGATTGCCTCACAAGCCCTCAGGAACAGCTGAGGGGCCCAGCCTTTTCACCTCTTTGGTTGGCAGCGCTACATGGCTCATTATCACAGAGGAGTTTTAAAATACTGATATATGCAGTATTCACTTCTATTAAAACCAATACAATCCCTGAATTAAAGGATGATTTCTACATATGTATCAGTATTAAAAGACATCTCAGACAAGATACATGGCTTTAGAAGAAATGTGGGATGTTTTCAAAAACTATTATTAGGAACTGTCAAGTCAGTTTGGGTTCATAGTAACCCCTGTCTACAACAACATGAAATGTAGCCAGGTCCCTTAGAATATCATGTACCAAATATGTAAGACAATGTCTCAAACATTGCAAAAGAGCCCACGTTATAGGATTGGCTCTGTGTAGCTTAAATGGAGACGGTCAGAATCCCAGGTGGGGTATTGTTTTAAGGATGGTCTGACAGGCCAGAATATTGAGAACGGACCCAAAATTTATCCTTTATCGCTTTCCCAATTAAGACGTCAGAGAAGTTCATCCACTCTCAGGAAACTAGGGAGACTTAAGAGAAATCTGAAACAAAGTTCTCCACACGGGGAAGCCATGAAAATGTCAGACCATCTTCGCTCATCATACCTACTGACCTGCCCTAGTTGCTAACAGCACCCCTTTCACTCTTGAGCCTGTTCCACTTTGGAAGGAAACATATGTGGTTCCTTGATTCACAGCCCTTCGTGAAGCCAAATGAGCACTTTCTTTTATGGATTAGGTAAGGCACAGGTTTGTTTTTCCCCTCCCTCTGAGCAGAGAGGCCCTGCTGGCAAGTAGACAGCTGACAGGCAGAGTACTGACTCATTCCTGCATTTTTGTTGTATGTATTGGAGACGTTTTTGATTGGTTCAATACACTGCATTGATCACCTTTAACAACTGGTTCATCAGTTGGAGAGTTAAAGGAGAAAGCAAATTGCTTCTGGAGCAGTCTTGATCCTTGATGAGAATCAAGGTCATTTTGTATGGTGACCAGATGTCCCGCTTTTTGCGGGACAGTCCCAATTTTGGGGGGTTTTAAAAAGTCCCGATTTTTGGAAAGAATGCATGACAAGCTAGGGAATGGTCTATTTGGTTCATATAGACCAAATTTTTAATCAAGAACCCACCCCCTGCCCCCTCCCAGTCATTGGTGTTCCGCTTTAAATCTGGTAAAATGATTTGAGAAGAGTGGAATTTTCAGCTTAGTTGTCCTGGGAACCCAAAATTGTTGAGTTTACAGGAATGAAGATATACTTATGCTGCTTTGTCAATTCTTCAATTACAATTTATTGAAAATCACAAACTTTGGAAACATGAGCTATGCTGACACTCACCCTGCATCAGCCTACTGCGTGCTCCCATTAGGTGACTCTGCAAAAGAAATCTCGACCAATTCACCACTGATGGGGCTTTTTGGCTGAATGGATTACGCTTGGTGATAGAAAGCAGTTGGGAGAGAATGCAGGGTGTATATGGTACTTCTTTTCCAAAATCTGAAGCCCTCGTGAGTTTTGGAAATCTAATTTCATTTTCCTTTTGAGTACAATTGTTCACTCAAGTGTATTTGAATGATTAAGAGAGAATTTATCATTCGGAGGAAAGTACAAAATGAAAACCTCACAAGAGACAAACAGAAACCACATAACTGAAATGAATAAATCAAATATTAGTATATAATTAGACAGCATTTGAAATAGATAATTAATAGAGAAGTATTTTTCCTGGCCTAACAAGATAGAACCCACTGCTTTAGGTAACATGAAGTAATATTGTAGCTCATCTCAAAACTCCTTCCTCTCTCCATCTTTCCCACTCAGCTCCAGCTACACTGCCATCTCCCTGTTCCTAGAAGTTCCTAATCTCTTGCTCACCCAGTGATGTTGTACTGCTAGTCTTTTTGTTTTCCTCCACCAATGGTTGCTGTCTACAGAAAAGGCCTCTGCTTATCCAGCACATTTCTACACTCCAGGAGCTCATAAAAAGAACTGGTGCACGGAAAACACTGGATTATCATTTGTCAATGAATGGCAGTGTTCTGTTCCTGTAGGCTGACACTTTTATAACATTATTGAGTATGTATATAAACTCTTGAAAGAGCAGATGGTTGTATAGGTTATTGGAACTTCTGGCCATTTCAGGCTTATCATTTAAATTATGCTTAACACAACAAAATATCACAGATCAATTAACCTTTGGGTCAAAATAATATAATCAAACACAGCTTTTCACTTGGAGGCATCATAAGCACGTGCTGACTTTCTAACATTCCTTAATGAGGGAGCCTGACACTAAAACATCAAAACCACATAGAATACTGGGAAATGATGTACTGAAACTTTCACTCTATATACTTAATTCTCCTAAATGAGTATTTTTTTAATATTGGGAAAACTGGTGGTGGAGGGGGCAGCCCTGAAATATTTTTCTAAGCAATTGTTGTGCTGATTATGCTAGAAAAAAAGCCCCTTAGTTGTAAGTCTGTAATATGACCTATATGTCGTGTGGAAATGTTTGTAGACTGCTGATGGCCACACAAGGAAAGACCACAAGCTGTTAGTGTTACATTATTAATTAATTATTAATCACGTAATTATTTAATTAATAAATAAATAATTAATTAGTACACATATTATCATTGTGGACAAAGTATGAAAGAATATCTTTAAATCTGTGTCTCTAAATATTTCTGTGCTGAGGGGTGGTAAGTCAATCTCAGCTCTTATTGTAAGATTGAAATGTCTCAGAGAAGTTGATAGAGCAGCTAATAGGTACATCTGAGCACACATGTATTAAAATGACCTCTGGTTGATCTCTTCTTAACATCCACACACAGGCTCTTCATCATATTTCCTATGTCTAAGAAAACCTAAAAGGTGCAAACAGTTAAGTCACCAACTGCTAACTGAAAGGCTGGTGCTTTGAACCCACCTACGTACTACTCTGCTAGGAAAAGACCTTCAATCCACTTCCCTGTTGCCATGAAAATCCTACGAGGCAGTTGTGCTCTGACACATGATATCTCTCTGAATTGGTACGGACTCCACGACACGCAACAGCCTTACATCACCCTTTTCATGTAATAGAGCAGTGATTTCTTGTTATTGTCGTGTCTGACAAAGTTATAAAGAAGAAGGTCAGTTTTGAGGTTTATGTTTCCCTGGTATTGGTCCAGACACCCTCGGAGAAGTCCTAGCAGTGGTCTGGGGAATGTAACACTGACAGCTTGTGGTTTTTCCTTGTGTGGCCATCAGCAGTCTGCAAACATTTCCACACGACATCCTGCACCTCCAGGCTGTCGTTGGATGCCTACCCACCTTCTCTCCTGCTAAAAGTATGATCGATACTTCGATATTTAAAAGAGCAGGTCTACTATCAAATATTTGAAAACATTAACAACTTGAGAAGCCCTGATAATTCATGGATGATGATCTTAATTTAACAAGTTTTTCCCTATGAGGATAGATTTCACAAGGCTCAATTGATGTGCAATAGAGATATTAAAACATTTTTCCTGGTCCTCTTGAACTTTAGAATTTTAAAAGTTATATTAAGTAGGTCATCAAGAAGATTTTGCAAATGGAAGATTTCTTTCATGTATTATGTCTCCAGATGTTAATATACAAAACAGCCTTTTAAAAATGTATTTTCTTACTCCTTGTTTAAAGCAATGCATATTCATTGGATACATGTAAATGAGAGCCTTCTCACATCACTTCTCTCATTTAGTGCTCCAGCTAGCTGCTTTTATTAAAACTTTATTTCCTGTTTCTGAATGACTGTAAACACAGAGTGATCATTTAAGAGTAGTTCAGTGGTAGTAATGAGTGCACATTTACATGTAATTTAGAAATGGAAATGCATTAAGTTCTCTGTATTCCCTATAAGAATAGATATATAAGGATTTATAGTACCAGTGCAGTACTTGAGAATTACAGCATTTTAGGACTGCAAGAGAGGAGCTCGTAATCCTTCCACACGTGAGATAAAGAAACCAAAGCTTAAAAAAGAACAACACAAAACCCTCACGATTGAATCAATTTGGGCTTGTGGTGACGTCACACTTCACGAAGGTCAGGCTGGAACTGTGCTCCGTGAGATTTTTAATGGTTGCTCTTTTGTATGCAAATCACCAGACCTTTCTTTCAAGGCACTTTGGGGTAGAGTCAAGCATCTAACCATCCGAACATGTTTGTACATCCTGAGACTTTGGATCACAGCTTAGAGAAGTTAAAGGGCTTGCCTCAAATAGCAGAGTAACTGAAAGTCAGGCCCATGATTCCACGTCAAGTGTTGGCATTGCTCTTATCACACTGTTTTTCAGACACAGGTTGCAAGGCAGTGTGACGATTGTTCCAATTTATTATGATTCCAATTTATGCACTAATCAAAAATACCAAAGATGAAGACATTTAATGTTTGCAAAATTTGCAATCAAGATGAAGGTTTACTTACAAGGGATTGGGATAGAAATGTTGAAAATAATTATGAGTTAATCATTGGAAAATATGGGCTTTTTGATAGAAACAACAAGAGATAAAGGGATAAAATTGGGAAGACCAACGATTGCAAATACCATATTTCCTTGCAAATACCATTTTTGAATAACATGAAAGGTGACTAGATATGTGGCCCTAACCAGGTGAAACACCAGGGGATCCAGTTGACTAAGATTGTGGAAAGAGGCTAAGGAAAGCTAGTGATCATCACTCAGCACAAGGTCAAGGACTTAAGTGGAGCAAGACATCAATTGGGCTTAGGCAATTTGAAGTTTAGGCTAAAGAAATCAAAATAAGCTCCCGAGTGCCAAAGTACAACCATATCCTACTATATTTAGAGATCATTCCACAAATAGGTATGATACATTGAAATTAATGACCCAAGACCCGTCCGGTTGTACCATGGCATGAAGGATACCAGGTAAGAATAAAGCAAGTGATGCAAGTGAAGGTCTGGCAGTAGAGACTCTAAGATTCTTCCTTGTGAGCGTTGAAAGCTAAAGTGAATGTAGGACGAACTGATGACATCGAAGAATGAACAGATTTCAAAGGGCAGCTTGAAAGTGAAGTACTGTATAACAAACGTTGCAAGACCCCAACATTATAACAACAACATCAACAACAACTACAACAACAACAACAAAACCCAGAAGAACATGCTTGGCATTTCCCAAAGAACTGAAGAGAAAATCCAAGCCTTGAGTGAAATATTAAAGGATACTATGGCAGATAATGGACTTCCCCGGACCTCTTTAAGATAGGAAAAAAATATGGAGTCTCGCTGTAACACAAAAATTGGTTGAAATTTAACCATTTCAAGAGGTAGCATATATTATAATAAAAAAAGATAATATTGAAGGAAGAAGTTCAAGCTGCATTGATGGCATGGGAAAATTCCAAAGTTCGTGGAATTGATGGAATACCAATTGAGGTATTGCACCAAATTGATGCAAAATTGGAAAATTTTGCTCACCTCTGCCAGGAAATATGTAAGACAGCTACCATCTGGATGAACCAACCATCTGAGAGAGATCCATATTTTTGCCCATTTCAAAAATAGTGATCAAGCACGATTTTGAATTCATTGAATAATATCATTAATGTCACATGCACATACAATTTTCTGCAATAATTTTTAAATGGTTGCAAGAATTTATCAACCAGAAACTCATGCCAGAGTCAGAAGGGTATGTGGGTTGACAGAGATCATAGTTGATATGAGATGGGTCTTGGATGAAAGCAAAGACTATCAGAAAGATGTCTTTTGTGTGCCATTGACTATGTAAAGGAATCTTACTGTGTGGATCATAGCATAGTATGAATGATATTGCAAAGAATTAAAATTCCAGAATACTAAATTGTACTCATGAGGGACCTGTACTTAGAGCAACAAGCAATTGTTCAAACTGAACAAGGCCATACTGTGTGGCCTGGTATCAGGAAATATGTGTGTAAGCGTTCTATCCTTTTACTGTACTTATTTGATGTGCATACCAAAGAACATAATCAGTGATGCTCGACTCTGTGAGGAAGAATGTGGCCTCAGAATCATAGGAAGATTCATTAAAATATGGAGATTTCACAACATTGTTTATTGAAAGCTAAGTTGATTTGACAATTGTGGATTATTACCATAGAGTTTAAAAGATATTACACCTCCATATAAAGAAAACAAAATGTTTCACCATTGAACTCATAAGTAACATCGTGTTAAATCAGGGCAAACTTTGATGTGATCAAGGATTTCATTTTACTTTGATCCCCAATCAATGCTTATAGACTCAGCAGCCAAGAAATCAGACAACACAGTGCATTTGAGAAAACATGCAACAAAAAGAACCTTTGTAGTGTGAGAAAGCAAGTCTGTCACTTTGATGAATAAGGCACAAGTGATTCAAGCTATGATATATTCAGTTACATCCTATGAATGTGAAAACTATATAGTGAATAACGAGGACCTTAAATAATTTATGCCTAAAATAAGTTGTTTAGGAAGATATTAAATATACCATGAACTATCAGAAAATGAGCAAATTTGTCTTAGAAGATGGGCAGCTAGAATGCTCTTTAGAAGTGAGTTTGTGAGACTTTATCTCATGTACTTTGGACATGTCATCAAGAGGGATCCGCTCCCATGAAATCACTTATCAGACATAATGTTTGATAAAGTAGAGGGTCAGCAAAACAGGGAGATGCTCATCAGGAAGGCGTGACACAGAGACTGCCACAATGGCTTCGGCCACGGGCATAAATAATCGTGAGGAGGACTCTGGACTGGCCACATTCTGCTCCATTGCACCTGTGGCCACGATATATCAGACCCACTAGATGGCACCTAGCAATGGCCACAGCTTTTGAGTCGAGTGTATTTTTATGAAGTACAATTTGAAAGATTGACAGCAGAAGCATACTATTCTCTGTGGCCCTGAAATATAACTGTCTCAAATTACAATGATTTTAAAATACAAGAATAAAGGGAAAGCTATGGAAAATTGTGTCCTTTTGGAAATTTCTAAGGCACAGTGTTAAAAGCTTTGCTGTAAATTGAAAAGTCAGAAGTTTGCACCCACCGTCCCGGCCATGAAAGTCAGGATGCCCTGTCCTCTGACATGGCACAGCTTTGGAGGCTTTGTGGGCAGTTTTCATCTGATTTAATGAGCTGCTATCAGTGGGAATAAAGTGGATGGCAATGGGTTAAGTTATCTCACTAAAAGTTTGTTTACAGCATATGCCTAGTCCTTATCCTCCTGCACCCCTCCCTAAAAAAAGACTAATAATGTTGAAGAAAATGAATTACCCCTTAAATTAAAATATGCTAAGGGTTCATTTTATTGTACTCTGTAGGGTTGAAGATATGGGCTAACCCCACCTCTTCAAACCCAACTAGTTATTAATTACTGACAAGTCTAAGCTGAAAGCTTCAGACATTTTTCCTATTTTTATTAAGGCAGAACTTTTAAATTTAGATGGATTAACGCCATTTTGTCACACAATATGGTTAACCCATATTTTGTGGAACAAAGCTTACAGACTGGATATCTTTTCTCATTAGTCATTCTCTGAACACATTATAAACTCACTCATCAGGAACTGCACTACCTTTTGACAGCTATGTAGATAAAACACCATCTACACCATAGCTAACATGTATTGGGTGCTTACTGTGTGTGTTTGACGCTGTTGGAAGCACATTCTGGTTCTGGCCTCTGTTAGTTCTCACAGTACCCTTGCCAGGTAAGTATGCTGGTTGTCCCTGTATGTGAAACGGTGATGGACAGACATTAAGTAACCCCTTAAAGGTGAGTCAGGTAGTAAGTGGTAGAGCCTCGCCTACCAGAGTCCTTATGTGTGCTTCTTGATCTTTATGTAAACTTGAGGAAGTTTGTGTTCCACCTTGATATATATATTTTAAATTTAATTTACTTATTTTAAATAGATCTTTCTTTTTTATTAAATACTTTTATTGAGGACTCTTATATCCTTATCACAATCCATGCACCTTGATATTTTTATCTGAGGATCATCATTAATTTGTTTAAATTACTTTTTTTGTAAAAGTAAAAATTAAAAAAAAATTCTAATCAGAATTTTTGTCCTTTAAAAGATGCCAGAGGAAGAGAAAAATCTGTATCCTAAATCAGTTTTTGAATTTTTAGAAGTGTGTTTTTAAAAAGAAATTTACATTAATTTATGTTCCAGTATTTTAGCTGTCTAGTTTTCAGACAAGCAAAAGTAATCTTGAAATAAGCACCAAGCATATTTTCACATGTAAGCGTCTAGTCAACTAAGTGTAACAGCAATGAAAACAATGGAGATGGAGCAATTAGAGACATGAATATTAACTTGTGTGGTTTTATATACAACTTTTTAAAATATTAAAAGATTAAAACTCAACACCATACTCACTGACATGAAGTTGATTCCATTCATAGTGACCTTCTAGGACATAGTAGAATTGCCCTGTGTGTTTATGAGGCTCTAAATCTGTATGGGAGTAAGTAGCCTCATCTTTCTTTCCATCAAATTATAGTCTGATAACTCATATGTTACTGTTTGGAAAATCGTTTAAGTATTTATATTATAAAACTGTGGGAACAATTAAACAGTTTAACGTCAAATTTTCAATAGGTTGAACACTATTTTTTCAACAATTAGAAATAAAATATAAATCTCATGAAAGTTTACATGCAAATAAGGATAGACAAAGGATGTTGTTTACTTTCATGACAATTCGGAGCATCTATGACTGATGAGTACTTGTTAAATCCTGAACAAAACAAATGAAAATTGTGGTTGATTTTTGTCTTTAATGTCTAGGAGGATAGCCGAACGTACAATATCATTGTTAACTGACTTTCAAAAGTTATTTTCTGCTTGTCTTGTTCTCTTGAAGAAAGCGTATTCTACGAGGTACTGATGGGTTAGAGACTCTCGTCCGTAGTGGTGGTGTTGCGCCAACAGCACAAAGGTCTAGGAGGCGTTTGCGCCATCCGTGCAAAAGGGAAGACACGCTTCTTGCAAAAGACGGCAGAGCTCTAACCTCGATTCCAATCCCCTTTCTCCCTGCCATCGAGTCAATTCTGACTCATGGTGACTTTGTCGGAGGGAGGAAACTGCCCCGTGGGTTTCCGAGGCTGGAACTCTTTATGAGAAAGAAAGCCTGGTCTTTCCTCCAAGGAGCCCCTGGTGGTTTTGAACTGCAGACCACATGGTTAATTTGTAATCACTACACCATCAGGGATCGTAAAGTACCACTGGTTGGTTTGAATGGCCAAGTTTTAGGTTAGAAGTCAAGTGCAAACTACTGTTGGTGCCACCCAGAGGTCTTAGAAAGGACAACATTGATGCAGATCAAATAAAGTGCTTTGTTATTTGAAAAAAAAAAAAAATGAGCCCATTTTGCAGTAGAATTTTTTCTGAAGCTGTTTCTGAAAAATGCACTAGCATTTAAACAGACACTATTCAACAGAAAATTCAATGTAAGCCTCCTTTAAATGCCAAGAATAGATTCTCATGGCATAGAAGAAAGAGCATGGCTGTAGCAACAGCCTGTAACTCAGCTCCAAACTTCCTGTGGATGTGAATGGATGCAAGCCCTTAATTATCTCATGTACAGTATGAATGATATAACCACACACTGACAGACATCGCATGTGTCGGGAACAGTTCATGAACACACAGTTAGTAGGAACTTCATATCTTGGTCCCTTTCACTCAGTGAGATTACTGACTGCAGACGTGCCGTGACAGTTACAAGCATTCCATTGCTGCACTAATGACACAGGAGGAGAGAGAGAGAAATGACAATTGAGGCCTACTCTGATGGATGTAACTGAAAGACAATATTTTTTGTGGAAAAATCATAATTGAAAATTAAGCCTTATGATGATTTCCCAGTATGCAGTGAACATGCTCAGCTTGTAAATGTATACGGAATCCCGGATCCAATCTGTTGCCCTCCGGTGGGTTCAAACTTTTGAGACTCCCTGTGCCACAGAGAAGACCTGCTCCTCAGGGGTTTCTTAGCTCAAACAGTTTGCCACATCTTTCTTTCTTGGTACTATGGAGTGGGTTTTAAACATAAACTTCTAAGTTAATAGTTGAGCACCAACCACTTATGCCTCGGGTGGACTTACTAGCGCATAGCTGTATTTTAATTTTCCTCAATGGCTGTGATGTTAAGTGCAATTGCTTTTCTCAGGGTATGACTTAATAGTCTGAGTAAATGTAAGGTTTTGATTTTTTCTTTAGTTTTTTTCCCTCTAAACCTTTGAGATTTTCACATGTTTGACACACATAAAAATGAGACATTTACATGAGTCATGAATGATATCAGGTTGTCATTGTTAGGTGCTGTAGAGTTGGTTCCAAGTCATCACAACTCCATGTGAACCAGAAGGGACCACCACCGCCCCTGCACCATCCTCACAATCGTTCTGCTGTTTGAGCTCATGGCTGTGGCCGCTGTGTGGGTCCCTGTCATAGAGAGCCTACATCCATTGCATAGAAAGCCTACCTCTTTGGCCCCTCCACTTTATGAAGCATGATGTCCTTCTCCAAGGATTGATCTCTCCTGATAACATGTCCGAAACACTTGAGATGAAGTCTTGCCATCTTTGTCTCTCAGGAGATTTCTGGCTGTTCTTTCAAGACATCTACTTGTTCTTCTGGCGGTCCACGATGCCTTCAATATTCTTGCCAACACCATATTTCAAATGCATTGACTTTTCTTTGTTCTTCCTTATTCAAGGTCCAAACTTTCACATATACATGAGGAAATTGGAAATACCATGGCCTGGGTCAGGTGTACCTTAGTCTTCAAAGTAACAGCCTTGCTTTTCAACACGTTAAAGAGGTCTTCTGATGCAGCTTTACTCCATTCCAGGTCTAGTTTGATACTTGACTGCTGCTTTCATGAACAATGAGTGTGGATCCAAAGACAAACTACATTCTTGACCACCTCAATCTTTTCTTCATTTGTCTTGCTTTTACCTATTGGTCCAGTTGTGAGAGTTTTGGTGTTGGTTACTGTAAGTTACAATTCATAACGAAGGTTGATCTTCATCAGGAAGTGCTTCAAGTCCTCATTTCAGCAAGCCAGTTCCTGTCACCTGAATACAGGAGGTTGCTAATAAGCCTCCTCCAATCCTGATACTGCACTCTTCTTCATATATGCCAGCTTCTCTGAGGATCAGCTCAGCACATAGATTAAATAAGTTTGATGACAGGATACAACCCGGAGGCATACCGTTCTTGAATCTAAACAATGAAATACTCCCCTGTTCTGTTCACACAACTGCATCTTGAGCCTTGGACAGGTTCCACATAAGCACAAGTAGGTGTTCTGGAATTCCCTTTCTTCTCGAGGCTTTCTATAGTTAAGTATGATATACACAGTCAAATCCCCTTTCACAGTCAATAAAACACAAGTAAACATCTTTCTGCTATTTTCCACTTTTGGCCCACATCCATCTGGCATCACCCATGACCTTTCTCACTCTGTGTCCTCTTCTGAATCTGTTTGAGCCTCTGGCAGTTTCCTGTTAACATACTGCCTCAAACACTGTTGGATGATTTTTACTTGCACATAATATCAATGATCCCCAAACAGAACTCACTGCCAACGTGTTGATGCTGACCCACAGCAACCCTGCAGGACAAGATAGAACTGCTCCTGTGCATTTTGGAGACTGTAACTCTTTAGCAGAATGGATAGCCTCATATTTTTCCAAAAGAGCAGCCGATGATGTCAAATGGCTGGTCTTACAGTCAGCAGTTTGACATATAACCAATAAGCAGCAGGGCTTCTCCGTGAAATCTGAGTCACCTTTCTTTGGAAAGTGCACAAATGTGGATCTCTTTTAATCAGTTGGCCAAGTGGTTATTTTCTAAAATTTTTGACATAGATGAGTGAGAGCTTTCAGCCCTTCATCTGCTTGTTGAAACATTTCATTTGCTATTCTATCAAATCCTGGAGCTTTGCTTTTAGCTAATGCTTTCAATGTAGCTTGGACTTCTTCCTTCAGTACCGCTGATACTTGCTTATATGCCACCTCTTGAGATGTTTGAATGTCAACTACTTCTTTTTGATACAGTGCCTCTGTGTATTCTTTCTGTCTTCTTTTGATGTTTCCTGCACCATTCAATATTTTGCCTATAGAATATATTGGTATTGTGACTCAAAGATTGATTTTTCCCTTTAGTTTTCTTTTCTTTTCAGTTCTTGTAATATATGAAATGAAAATCCTTCTTACTGAAACTACCAAATTTCCTGGAAAATTATTAGTACAGCATGATTTTATTCCATGTGGCAAACCACTGATCACAACAGTACCTGAAAATACTTTGAAATCAAACTTTCATCCATTCAGATGATCAAATATGTGACAAAAAAGTAGGGAGTAAATTATCCTTTGGGTTATTGAAAATCTGTCACATTCCTTCCTTTTGCAAAAGAAATATTCACAATAACATCAATATATAGATATGCCAACATGCACATAGGAGTGTGTTGAGAACAATACAGGAAAAGTTAGAAAATTACATATCATCTACTATGAATAGCAGTGACCCTGTGTGCATTAATGGCACTGTCCTGGAAGTGTTGGACTACTAACTGCAAGATTGGTGGTTCAAATCTCCAGCCACTTGGCAGTAGAAAGATGAAGCTATTTCTTCCTTTAATGATTTACAGCCTTGTAACTCTATATAAGAATCACTGTGTTAGAAATTACTCAATGGCTGGAGATTCTGGTTTGTGAACCTTGATGTAGTAAATTTCAATTTAAAAATACTGCATCTAGTAGGTATTGTGAGTTGAAAGGTTTTAGCACTGCTTATGACTTGGGCACTTTTAATCTTCATAATAGTCCTAAAAAGTGAGCTTTATTGCTATCATTTTATAGATGGAGAAGCAGAAATACATAGAGGTGAAGTGACATACTCAATTTCATCATCAAGGTCAAAGTCATATTATAGATCTGACCTAAATCCCATATTGGAATCCAAATTTTATTATCTTTCTATCATGTTGTCTTCTCATAAACTGATTAATCATTTTATGTTAGTAAGGGTTGGCTTCAAATAATAATTTTTAAGTCTTTTTATTAGGGAATATATAAGATAAGAAATACAATGATTAAGTTAAAATCCTTCTACCCTTTGTTTCTGATTGGGAAAATGGGTCAAGGTTACTCCAGAGAGAAAAGATTTAAAAAATGAATTCATTGAACTATAAATAAATAATATATTTGAAAACATTCATAGCCCACAAACCTAGTTGAATGGTAAGTAAAGATTTTGGATAAAATGTCCATTTCTTTCAGTTCTGGGATTATTTGGTTTGTACAAGAGAAAGAAGATGCAGCAGAAATTAGTCTGATGAAATCCTTGGACATATATTCTCTTAACAAAGTATTCTTCGAAAGGTATTATAGTTGCCTGAGGAAAGCTGCCCACATGTCTGTAGGAGAAAATGAATGGACCATAGAACTTACACACACACACACACACACACACACACACACACACACACACACGTCAATGCCCTCAAGTCCATTGCAATGCACACCCATCCTGTAAAGATTGCGATGACTGTACATCTCTCCAGAGGGCAGACAGCCCCATTTTCCTCCACAGGCCAACAGTCAGCATCAAGGCGAGCAGCCCAATGCCTCACCCATAGATCCTGAGAGTCGTAAGAAGCATACAACTCATTCCCAAATCTCTAGCTGCTGATGACTTTAACAACCACGGTGTATTTCCACAGTATGGAAAATGTGTTCCTGATTTCTAAGCCCAGAGATTAATGAGAAATTTATATATAATTCAAGCATTGTTCCAAATACCATCTTTCATGTTCCCCTAGGCTTCTCATATTTCACTTGTTAGAATGTGCCCTCTTTTAATTATCACTCGTGTTAAACAGTGTTCTTATTTGGAGATGCTTATTGAGTTCAGAGTTTTGCTGCTCAACTTTCACAGAAATTAATTACATTTCATGAAATAACCAGTTTCTAAATCATGAAGCAAACTTTAAAAATTTAATAATGTATGTTTGTGACTGAAGAAGACTAAACTATCTGTCAAGAAACTAAATAAATGGAGCATTCACCTGACAGTTCATTTCAATTAGGGGTCCTGTGGGAAGCTGAGTGGGAGGGCCGGTGAGTCTGGGAGGAAGCGATCTTCACAGGGGCATGCAGACAAGACTTCCTGAAAAATAACACAAGAAAAAATATAGAATTGTCAAGATGGAGTGAGGGATTCCTTAATAGAAGAAAGACTCAATTCATAACGAGGAAAGAGGTAGAATGAAGTGAAAAACTAATAAAAGGAGCAGAAAAGTTGTGCTTAGTGTGTTAGTGAGACATGAAGCATAGCAACATGAACATAACAGTCCAAGATGTAATTTTTACAGACGTCAATTTTTAAAGTGTCAGGTTACTTATAATTGCTGAGCTAGACTGAGAGGAAAATGACATACGCAATATTCTACACCCTCCTTTTTAGAAGTTGAAAATCTAGCTCCCCATGAATGATGTTCTCTTTGGGTGGAAGCTGAAGACAAGTTTTGGTTTTGTTCATTTTCCGGAAGAAAAAAATTCTTTTGTGGTATCGCCAGATCCATTACTTGAAGAACTGATTTCATGTCTTCATACATTCATTTGCTCATCTGAGTAAGCAAGGTTAGGAAATCAATAACTGTTGAGGTACCTTGAGTTCATAGAATATATAAAATGATTGCTATTTCAAATAGGTTAAACTTCTTTGCTGTCCTTCAAATCAATACAGGCACAATTACCAAATGAAGATACTGAAGAAATAGAAGAACATAAATGTAATCATGAGCACGGTCAATGTAACCAACAATGACCATGTGCTCACCAAAATTCCACATTTTTTTGAAAACAGAGTTGTGCATTTGGAGGTCACTCCCTAAGAAATTTGAAGCTACATAGCAGCTAATGTTATTATCAGAGCCCTGTGGTGTAGTGGTTACTTACGGGGCTGCAAAAAACTGCTGCCAGAAGCACAGAGCCACTGAGTGCTCTGTGAGAGGAAGGCGGGGCTTTCTGTTCCTGTAAAGAGCTCCCACCTCAGAAACTCTCAAGAGCAGGGCTGCTCCGCCATTCAGAATCCCTGTGTCGCCATCAACTGGAGGGCAGGGAGTTGGGTTGATGTTTTGGTTCTTTCAGTGAAATATTTATAAGATGATCACTAAATATAAAGCTTAGCAATCTTAAAAGTCAATGACCATGAAACATCTGGAAGAAATTAAGATTTAAAAATTCAATTTTCGTATGAAGGAATGAAATTAGGCTATCATAGTTTTAATGGGGGCATCAAGAATCAACATGGGGGACTCAACTAGAATCCCATGTTTTTAAAGACCATCTTAATAGACTGCAAAAGTGAGGGAGCACTTTAATACCAGATCATTGTTCTAAGATATTTATTTGTTAGATGAGGAAACTTCAGTAAGTATGAAATAGATATGTTAAAATTAGTAAGACCCCTAGCATTTCCAAAGAAAGATTATTATAAACTTTACCATTTTATTTATCTTTGATAACCCTGTAAATCCATAGAACTGAAATTGATAACAGTGGGAAAGTAGTCATGCGCTTCATCAACGGTAGGGATCCCTCGTGGTGTAGTGGTATGTACTGGCTGCTAACCACAGGTCAGCAATACTTCCAACCTACCAGCAACTTCTTGGTAGAAAGAAGAGCATCTACTCTCATACAGAGTCATAGTCTTGTAAACCAACAGGGGCAGTTCTACCCTGTCCTATAGGGGTGCTCTGAGTCGATGGCCATGAGGTGTTTTTTTTTTAATAACCCATGGTTTCTTTCCAACTCACATCGACCCTATAGGCAGAATAAATCTGCCTCTGTGGCTTTCCAAAACTGGCACTCTTTACTGGCATAGAGCCTCATCTTTCTCCTGCGGAGTGGCTGGTGGTTTCAGACTGCTAATCTTGTGCACAACCCACTGTGCCACCGTGGCTGGGTCGTTTGCAGTAAGATGATTTCTTTGCCTACATGGTGCATTTCCAGTTCTATCTAGGACTCTATGCAAAGTATTTTGTTTCAAGATCCATAGCATAGGGTCCATGTTTACCTATATACCTAATTTTTAAAGGTTTATATTTCCTCTGAACGCGACTATTGGTTCAAAAACTTAAATATAAAAGAGAATTCCGATTCTGAATATAAATTTCTTCTTAGAAGTAAATCAAATGAATAAATAAATACAATAATATTTTATGGTGAAATACAACGCTTTGATCTACTTTTTAGGGGGGAAAATGCAAGAGAACTAAACACTGTCTGAATAAACCTTTTCTTCATAAATTATTTTCAAAGTCAACTTTTCAAAGTAAGGTCATTTTTAGAAATGACAGAAAGTCAACTGTACAATAATAAGACAATTGTTGCTTATTCAATTAGAGCTCCATTATTGGGTCTTTAGGTCATATTGACTTGATAAGAAGGTGAAAAGGCTAACAACTCAAATGGAACAAAGGTCTTTTCGTGGATAATAGATGTAGATTATAGATAAATAAATATGGAAACTTGGTTTCTACTTCCAACTCACTCTCTGATGATGTTGTATTAGGTAGTCATGTGTCTGATGCCATGAGGGCCTAATTTATAAAGATGACAAGGGAGATCTCATTCTTTCTGATCTTCACATGGATTTAGTAATTTCTATAAATCACCTAGTGGTTTGAATCTCTCTCCTGCTGTCCATATCTATATCTATGTCTATGTCTGTACCTGTGTCTTTGTGTCGATGTCTACATCTACACCTATAGCTACATCTACTTCTGTACCTACACCCTTTTCTATTTCTATATTCATCTCTATATTAGAGTCCCTGTGGTACTTACATAATTTCACATCAACTTGAAGATATACAAAAGTGAAGTGGTAGAGTCTAGCCTGTCAATCAGGTGCCTCCGTATCAGCATGGCCTTTTCGTAAAGAGGGTCCTGGGAAACTCCCCCCACGCTTTCTGACTTCATCTTCCTGCTGGCAGGCCACTCTGGGACCTGCTGGAGTCTTGTGCTGTTTCCACTGCCATCGGATCCACCAGACTTTGCATTTACCTGTCTGTAATCTTCCGGCATTCTGCATCATTGCATGTGGCTGCATGAGTCTGAAGGGGGATTTATGGACTAGGATCAGGCTTATGGATTTGAGTTGGTCAGGCCTGGGAAGTTTTCCTGATATGCAGTTACTTCTTGATATAAAGCTTTTTCTTACACATATTTGAGTGTTTCTGGATTTATTTCTCTAGTCAATCAGGCCTAAAATGGTCTCTAGTGAAACAGTTAAGGGCTCTTCTGCTAACAACAACAACTAATGGCAGGGGCGTTTCTCTATTCAGAATCTCCTCTTAAGAAAGCCCTGGTGATATATAATTGAAAAGTCAGCCATTAAAAAACACTATGTATCACATTTCTACTATGACACACACAGGGTTATCTGAGCCTGACACAGCTGGATGGTAACTGGTTTTACTGAATAGTCCTACATTACCACACACAGGGTGATCTGAGCCAGAAATCTGAATATACCTACATTACTATGCACAGGGTGATCTGAGCCAGAAACAGCTGGATGGTAACTGGTTTTCTGAGTATGCCCACATTACTATGCGCTGTTGTTTTTCCATGCCATCAAATTGGTTCTAACTCATCGCAACCCTCTGTAGAACAGAACGAAGCGCTTCCCAGTTCTGGGCCAACTCTTACCACTGGACATGTGATTGAGCCCACGGTTTCAGTCACGGGTCCACCGTTTTCAGTTACAATCTTCCTCGTTTTCACTGCTCACCTGCTTTCCAATCATGAGCCCCTTATCCAGGCACCGGCCGTTTCCTCATAACATGACGAACTCATGTGAACTGAAATCTTACCACCCTTTCTTCTAAGGAGCATTGCAGATATATTATTTCTAAGATAGATTGCTTTCTTCTTCGGGAAGCCCTCAGCACTTTCGGTATTCTTTGCCAACATCGTAAGTCAAATGCATCAATTCTTTGATCTTCCTTATCCAACGTTCAAGTTTGACGTGGACGAGACAGTGGAAACACCGTGGTTCAGGCCAGGCCCACTTCCCTCCTCAAAGGGACACTGACACGTAATCTCATTCAAGAGGTTTTTGTAGCGGATTAGCTCATGTGATGTCTTCACTGCCGCATCTATGTGCACATACATAAGTGTGTTTCTATAGATGTAGGTGGGAACCCAAGTATTGTTTCATAATCATGGAAATTTATTTTTAAACAATATCAAAATATAAAGCTAATTGTGCCTTGACATAGCCTCCGTCTAGTTCTTTAAACTTCTGAGGAAGGTGTTTCTATTTCTTTAATCTTTTGTCAAAGAATTCTGCACTCTGATTTTTCACCCGACTGCAGCGGTGGCCTGAGCATGCTAACCCTGAATATTGGCTGCTAACAACAAGATTGGTGGTTACACTTTGCCAGCTGTGTCAAGGGGGAGAACTGAGGCTGGCTTCTCTTGTGAAGATATGCAAAGTCCTGGGCATTTTATCTAGAGGGCCTATGAGTTGGAAACAACTTAATGGTAGTGGGGCGGACTTTTGGTCAAAATTGCACTTTGGGCAGCTACGAGGCTCGCCAAAGGAACCCTGATGGTAGAACGGCTACTTGTTGGGCTCTGAGGGGACTTTCAATTCCTAAGGAGTTACGGTCTCAGAAAGTTCAAGCCTCTCCTGTGGGGTCACCGGGAGTCAGCCGGGACCTGATGGCAGTGCGTTTTTTTCAGTGGGCAGGACTCAAATTGTGTTATGTTTAAAATATTCTCTGAGTTTGGGGAATAAAAAGGAGTCTGAAGGCGCAGCATTATGGCTGTAGGGTGAGTGCAGTAAAAATGCTTAAGGAAATTCTCATAGGACATTACTCGCTACCTTTATCATGATGAAAAATATCCTGGTCTTAATTTTCATGGGATTTTGTTGAACAATGCTGTTTTCAGGATTCTTCAAACTCTTTCAAATGTTCTCTGGGATGGTCCTCTGTGTTTAAAACAGCAATCAAAATTACCCTTTTGGAATTCCCCCTAAAACAAGTAAACATTTGCCATAATCTTCATAGTCATCCTTTCATTAATTTAATTGACTTAATGGATACCCCAGAAAACCATGGTTTTGATCATGTGTTGTTGTGGTGCCAAACAACTTCAGCAAAGGGTGTAAGCAAAAGTTTGTGTCTGGTTTGGGAACCCATGCTAAATAATAATAATAATGATAATAAAATTAAAGTTCAGAGAGTTCTTGAATTTAGTAGAGGGAGATGATGCTGTAATGAAAATAATAAATAGGTGAAAAAAATAAACCCATTCCACTTTCTCAAAAAACAGAATTGAATGTCTTGATTGACTGCCTTATGTTGGTATACATACTGCTTTTATTATTTTTAATATGTTAGGATGTTATTTATAATATTTACAATAACCTGCTATATGCAGAAAACTCTTATTTCTATTATCTTATAGTATACAATCTGCCAAATGTTACACTCAAAATTACTGTCATAATTGTTGTAAATATATGAATTGCACTTTTATTGGATTATAAAGGCTTATTTAATATTACCAGCTCAACTTTTCTACTTAATATCTTGCCATAGCTCATAATTCATAATGATGTAAACATTTTTCTTATCACTGAAACCATTGTTGTGCTTATTAATCATATAGTAGAGCTAGATCAACTATATCCACAAAATCCTTTGGTTGAACTTCGCACTTTTCCTACTATTTATGAAATTTCCTCATTTCATTACAGCAATGAGTCTCCATAAGGAACATGCCACACAAGTCATTTCACATTTCAAGTTGTTTAAATCACTTTGCTTTTGGCTTCATAACTTAAGAATGTTACCCAGGCACACTATAATTATGTAGAAATGCATGACTTGTCAAATCTCATAGCTTTTAAACTCCCAACCAATTGAAATGAAGCACTTTCCTTGAAAGGCTTTGCCAAATGATATTCCTTATTGAAAAGTGGCACTCTAAGGAAATGTCCACTTTTCTTTTTCTATGTAAGACAGGAGAAAAGAAAAGAAAACAAAGACCTTTATGGGGGGGCTGGGAAATACAAAGCAACTGAAACTATGTAGAAAAAGGTTGGTGGGCAATAAGGAGAAAGGGCCTAAATTTGACTGCCTATTTGTACGGAAGTACTTTCAGGAGTGCACAGATTTTTGAAAATGTAGCCTTGCTGCTGTCCCTCTCTTCTGACAAGTTTGAGGATGGGGATGGGAATGAAGATGGTAGGAGACCAAGAGGACACAGACAATCCAGGAGCTGAAGCAAAGTGTAGTGTGTGAAATGAAGGCATGCTTAGAATGGAGTAGATGCATGCAAGAAAATGAAATTCTGAGAGATGTATGGAACTTCAGAACTATCCATCTCATTGACCTCTCTCTTTTGTGTCCTTTCTGCTTTTCTTACTCATCTCTAAATTCTTAGTTTCACGTCCACCCTTCTTTCCTCCCTCCAGCTCTACTTCCTTCTGTCCCTCCCTTGCTGTCCCCTCTTTTCTCATTCTCTCTTGAGTACCTGTTGACCTCCATATTCTTCCATGCCATTTCTAGCTCTTACACTTGCCCCTCTCTTTTTTTTTTTAATAAGCCTTTCTTTTCAAGAAGTTTTGAAAGGTTTTGAGACTGAGAAAATTTTATAAAATGATCAAATATACTTCAATGCATTTTTCTTTTCTTGACATATTGGGGAGGGGTACAATGTATTTATGTTTCATGAAATCATCCTTGGAGTTATCAATCAGAAGTCATGCCATGATATCATAAGGCTCTATGATTTATTTTATCTACAGACAATATTTGACCCCCAAAGCCCAATAATAGGGACCTTTTGTAAATGGTGATCGTGTTTTCTATTTGAAACATTCCAAAGTGCTTGCATGTCTCCTCAGTACTTATCAGGAATTAAAAGAAACTTGATATGCTAGCTAAAATGAATTTAAGTGAATTAGACTTTATTGCTGAAAAACACAGTTTTAAAATATAAATATGCATATAACCAATATAAAAGTTTCTCTATTTTGCATGCAAAGCAACGGAGTTATAATTGCTTCAGTTTAAGTATCAGATGCTAGCTTCTGGGAAAAATGGAGAGTGGATTATAGGACAGTCTTCTATGCAGAGTTCTAATCCAGCCACTTTCCATCAAGCAACTTTATCTCTTTGCCCGGCCCCTCATATCCTCTGGGCTTCAGTTTCTTCATTTGCCAAAAATTGAAGATGCTGTGCTAGAAAAAGAATGTCTCCTTTAGTTCTGTGTCTTCAAGTTGGATTATAAAAGATATTTAAAAGAGATCAGCATACTCATTTCCTTCTTAACGTTCAGCATGCTTTTAAGAGAAAATGGTCCTGTAAATGACAGGGCACTTTAAAAATGGATGCCATCTGGGAATTTAAATAGGTCCTAAATCTAAATTATTTAGATACTTTTAGTCTTAAGGGGCCTAGTTTTGAAGCAGAAATTCTCTCTCTATAAACATACTCTATAATCTCTTCTATATTTTTTCTGAAGACTGTACCTTTTAAATTTCATTTCGCCACCAACATTTTGAAGTCCCCTTATATATTATAGCAACACATATTTTAATTCCAGAAAATATTTTTAAGTTCCAGAAAATGTGTTGCTTTAATATACAAGGTATATACACATATACTATATATAGTTTGAACTCTAGACAACACATGCCAAATAAAGATGTAACTTTTGCTAATTATAGTATACATTTTATGTTCAAGATAGTTGAGCTAAAATAGAATAAAATGGCCAATCATCCAAAGCAGTCTTGTTTTGGAAATGCGCATGTCACAACAGTTAAGTGAGGGCTGAGGGTGCAGAGGGGAACAATAGAGCTCATGCCCCCCAGGAAGTCACAGCTTAACTGAGAAAACTGAGAGGTCACGATATGATACGTGATAATAACAATATATGTAAATTCAGACTTGTCACTACCACATAGGTGATGTCTGAGTTCAGTTAGGACATTAATTTTATCAAAAAGCCTATTCCAGATAGGCAAGAGAAAAAAAAACCCAGAGGAAAGGTCACTTGAGCACTTGGCAGAGCCTGGGCAAAATGGTCTTATGGATTTGGAAAAACCTAAACTGTTTTTTTTTTTTATGGCTCTAGAATGAAATAAAGAGAAACTTTCAGTGGCCTGAGGGAAAGGGAAGTAGTATGGCAGGGCTGACAACATCTTATATTCTACATGAAGGGATTTAGCATTTACTCTGTGTACATCAAGAATTGAAGAAACAACTGTATGAATGAGGATACCCTTTATAAGTATTACTTTTTAACTAGTAAAGAATAATCAGGTGAGGTGGAGTCAGGAGACACCCCTTAGGAGTCCATTACACAACTCCAATTAAGACATGATGAGCCATCTTCACGGTGTCTTGTGTACTAACTAATTCATTGTGCACCATCACTGAGGAATTGTGGATGGTACCGTACACACATGTTCTCTCTCTCTCTAATCAATTCAGAAAAAAACAACAGGATACCACCACAAAATGTAAACTAAAACTGTAGCCAATCAATATTTTCGGTTCACGCTCAATAGTCATAAAGCTGAACTAATAGAAGGACAGCAAAAGCTCTCTTTTGGAACACCCGCCCACCCCACCCCCCGCCAAATCCACAATGACTTAAGAAATTATCACCACTGCTCTTTGCTGGACAGGAGCACTGGTGGTGTAGTGCTTAGGAGTTGGGCTGCCAACCCACAAGTCAGCGGTTTGAACCTACCAGCTGTTCCTCTGGAGAGATTGTGGGCTTTCTATGCTCACAGAGAGGGAGTCTGGGAAATCCACGGGGCAGTTCTCCTCTGACCTATAGTGTCCTGAGAAGACAGAATCAACTCGATGGCAATGAGTTTGGGTTTGGGCTTGGTCCTTTGCTGCCCTGTCAGCTCATCAGCACTGGCTTTCAACCATTTGTGCAGCTAAAGGGCTGGGCTGGGATGGCTTTATAGGAAAGAATGTGTCTTTAAGGAACTATTGATGTTCAGTGCTTGAAGACTGACTGCTAAGTGGAACCAGGATAGGCTGCCTACTTCTATTAAAAAACAAAAGTATACCTTTGGTATCTCTACGGAGCACTTCCACTCTCTTCTCCAGGGGAGTTATGAGTTGGAATTGAGGCAGGGGATTTGCTTTTGAACATACCTTTGCCCTTCCGACAGCTCTTCGGACTAGCAGTGCAACTTCCTCTAACGACTTCCAAACCCACTCCCAGCAGTGTGCTTAGCAAGGAGTGGCCCAAACCTGTGTGCACCTTAGAAACCAGGACCGTTGTACGAGTGTATGTTGCTCTTTAGAAATGAAGTCTGCATTGGGAGGCAGAGATTGTGTTTATTTCAATGAAAATATCATTTAATGCACTGAGTTATATCATCTCCATCAGCAGAGCTGATTTTAGGCAAGCAACCAACCAAACAAAGATGGGTAAATCTGTTGTTAAAGATGATCTATCTCCAATTTGGGAGCCTTTTTTTTTTTTTTTGGAAGCTTCCCTACTGTGTAGCTTCCCTATCTTACTCCGTCTTGACTGTTTGGCTATATCTCTTCATGCAAACTCTGTCTTCTACCTTAGATTTAATGTTCTATATCCATTTCTAACTCTAGTCATAAAGCAAAAGAAACAAAACCAAATGCCAATGAGACGATAGCTCATAAGGCAGACCAAAATGAATCGATGTGTTACATACAGCAAGATTGTATTTTATTTGTAAAGAAAATTTTTTACCCACTGGTGTGAAATTAATGGGAAGGATTTGATGTTTCCCCCAAATGTGGTGCATATTTTGTTGTTGCAATCAATCTTCAATTTTCATCAAATTAAAGTTTGTATAAGTAATTGATAACTATACTTGACTTATGACTTTAAAGTTCAGTTCCTCCATGATCAGATATGCTTTTTAAAGATACGGATTCAGCAATAAAGGTACATTTCACAAATAACTCCAGATGTGAGTGAATTCTCTTCTTAGAATAGGGTTCAGACAGTTGTAGCATTCATAAATGGGTCTGAAAAATAAAATCCAGGCTAGTAAAGGAAGTACCCCTTGTGAAATGCAATATTTTATTATCCCTTCCTCCTCTCTAATCACCTTTAGTGCCGTTTCCTCAAACTTTCCCGTGTGCAGGGTTAATCAGATCATATAAATTACCAGTGCAGTGTGCTATCTCTATGAAACCCTGAAAGTGAGTCTTTGTTTTTTATCTGAGATTGGGATCCAACACAAGGGACACGATCCCATTTTAGGAGTCACATGTTTATTTTTAATTCTCTTTGGAAAATGAAACACCGTTCTTGGGAAATTGTAATCTACTCCAATAATTCATAAGACATAAAGGCACCTAACACTTTTGAGTACCTACTATGTACATGAATTGATGAAATCTGATGCACAAGACTTCTTTAACGTGTTAAAAAGCAAGCCGGTTACTGTGAGGACTAAGGTGTGCGGATCCAAGCCATGGTATTTTCCTTCACCTCACCTGCATGTGCAATTTGGATATTGGATAGGGAATAGCTAAGAATACTTGCTTCATTTGAAGTGTGGCGATGGAGAATATTGAGAGTGCCATAGACTGCTAAACGGACACACCGAACTCTCTTGGAAGGAGAATGGCCAGTGTGCTCCTTAGAGGCAAGGATGGTGAGACTTTATCTTACATTCTTTGGACATATTATCAGGAGGGACTAGGCCCTGGAAAAGACAGCATGTTTGTTTAAGTCGAGGGTCAGCGAAAAAGAAGAAGCCCTCAGAGAGATGGATATCACAGTGGCTGCAACAACGAGACGCAGTATAGAAACAATTGTGAGGATGGCACAGGAGAGACAGTGTTTTGTTCTGTTGTACATCGGGGTGTTTTGACTTGGAATTGAATCGAAGCCACTTAACATGACAACAGCACTCTATATGTGTGATCACTACCTTACTACAAAAGACCATGTAAATGAATTTTTTAGTGACTTGCCCGAGGGCTCTTGGATAACCTAAACATTTCTAGAATGGGGACCCAAGTGGTTTGACAGTGCATTTGATGTTTTCTTTTCCTGCTATATTGGATTTCTCTTTAAATCATAAATAAGGAGAAGGCTAATAAACTCATTCAACTAAAAGACTACTTCATGTTTGCACTTCCAAGGAGTTAAAAGAAGTTAACTGTAAAGTTTTTAAAATATTAAATTTAAATGTCACACTGAGCTTTGAATTACTCTTTAAGTAACATCCCTGTGCTGTAAAAATCCAATCACAATAAATTTTCATATGCAAGCTAAAAGATTTCAGGAAAGCCCATGGGCCCTATGCAATTTGTACTCCTTACATGTTTTCCTATGAGTGCTTAGATATTCATTGTTAGAGGGGTTTAGTCTATTGCCTTAAACTCAAATCCCAGTCAATTACTACTTGTTCATTTTCATTTTATATGTATCTAAATGTCTTACTGCTCCAAAAAAAATCCATACTGAGAGTGTTAGTTGCACATTTTCCATAGCAAAATCATGATGGAAACAAAACATTGAGCTACAGAGAGATTTTCCAGTTGCCCTTGTATGTAGTTAAGCCTTCAGAGATGATGACCCTTAAAACTGAGATCTCAATGATAAAATGCAAATGGACTTAGTGTATATCATTTTCTGAATGCAATTATTTATTTATGGCAATGTTCCCAAAATTGCAATTATGGTCATCATAGGAATACTTTGTAGCTTGCTGAGAGTACCTAATATAATCATCAAAATGTTAAACATCTTTCTTTTAGCGAGTTGATGTGGAATGAACAGGTAGCAGAGGAAGGGAAATACTGTGCATTGTACCCTGGAGAAATTTATTGTGATGTTGATGATTTTAATCCATGTTTAGAGGCAAAGGAGAATTTATATATTTCTTTTATTTTTATTTTTTTTCCCCAAGGGCCCACTAGCAAGCTTGTCGAACCTTCACATTCACTCTGAGGGGCACTGCGCAGCCCCTCAAAGGCGACAAGGCCCACTTTCTGTGCGCACCACTCTTTAAACAGCTGCTACGAGAAGCCACAGTCCTTGGGTTTGGGTGCAAGTTATTTTTCATTATAATGTTTTAAAATTATTATTCAAATACCTGATAGGCTTTATATGGCCTAGTCTTAGAATACTTCCACCAGATGCCTGGGCACCATTTATAGTCATCTAGAGAAAAATCTCCCTCAGAATTGCTATATTTCTTTGCCTATATTATCCTCACTTTTAGCCTCTTCTTCAAGGTGTTTCTATGTGTGCACGGCTATGTGCATGCAAATGTGTGTGTGTAGGCTGAACAATGAATCATAAACTATTTATGGATGCATATACACATATAGCACTTTCTAAGGCTGTCAACTGATAAGAAAGCAGACTGCCTCGTCTTTTTCCTGAGGAGTGGCTGGTATGTTAAGAATCGTTTGATTAAGAACTCTTATTCTCAAGACATTTACTCCTAATTTTTACTTGATCAACTTTGTAAATCACTTAACTTATTTGCACCACAGTAGATTGAAATATAAAATGGGAATGGTGTGCTTTTTACATAATTGAATGCAAAATGTAGAATAAATAAGTCCGTGATGTGTCTTATGGTTCTAAGACCATGTGTGAAATTAAAGACCATTAGAATTAAGGATTAAAAAACTAGTATACATACTTTAAAAAGGTATACAAGGAGTCTTTAAAAGTTCATGGAAATTTTCATTATCTTTAATTCAATTTTTCACACACCCTTTGAAGCCTCATGTACAAAAAGAGAATTTTTGTGAGCTGCGTGTGTGTATGTACGTGTGTATGCAAGGAAGAACATATGTTTTTTTCAAAGAGATAGAATCATATATGTAAGTAAATGATCAAGCATTAGACAGAAATAGGGACTACATATAGCACAATCTCTTGTTTCAATAGTTATACACATGCACACATAATACACAGATAGGTTTTCAAAAGATAAAACTATAGATTGTAAGGCCACATTCACTATATATATATATCAGGGTTATTTAAATATTGTTTATCTGAACAGAATATTAAAATCACATGAAAAACTCAATCAATAAAAATAATTTTTATAAAGTTATACTATTGAGAAACAGTATTTTCTTGTCAGTTCGGGCCATTTTCTTATACAAGGGAATCCCTTTGTTTACAACTGTGATGTGCCGCCCTGTCCATGCGTGGGCTCGCTGTCAAACACTTTTCATTTTCTATGAACAAACTTTCATATTGGGAACTTGAGTGGCATAATGGGTGCCCGGAGGAAGGAAATAAGGTGTTCTGAGACCCCAGCGATGATAATAGTAACTCATTTAACATACCAGGTCCCCCAAAGACGGGAGATGTGGAAGCATTTGATCATACCTATTTAAAAATCAGTGAGATAATACCTAACAGTAGAAGCCTACAAAGCTGAGAAAAACCATAAAAGTTGATTATGAGTCTTATAAATACTAAAGAAAAGAAATAAATTTGAAGTAAAATATCTCAAGATAACATTTAGGGAGCAGATAGTCATTACAGATAAAAAATAAAATACCATGTTTAGACTCTAAATATTTAATATAACATGCCGGAGAGAGGAAACAATTGCTTAAAGAAAACCCAGCAATGACATGAGAGTGGACAAACAATGTAGATGCCAACTGTAGTTAGCACAGCGACGAGTGGTTTCCACTGGCTTCCCGTGCAGTTAGGAGCCCGAGGAGGAACCCGCTCTGTCACCCAGGTTTTCCTAACTGACACTGAAGTTGAGGAAATAGAGATGCAAATAAGCACCAAAGAGTCCACAGAGCATGGTTGTAAATAGTCTGACAGGATAGACAAAGAGGAAAAACAGAACGGCTAAATGTTGGCAGGGAGAACAATGGCATCATCCACAGAGGCTTGGTGTTTATGATTGCCCCTCCTTCGGCTGGCGCCGTCTTCTGCCAATGACAAAAAGCTAGGAAGTCTATTTGGCATTTAGATGTATGAGCACTGAAGTATATAGCAGGGTGAGGTGATATCCAGCAATGAAGTCCTGTGGGACTAAATGACAAGGAGAAACAAGGTTCCAGAGCAGCAAACCATGGGGAAAACGGACATTTGCCAAACTAGTAGACAGAACCTTTGATGAAACTGAAAGAGAGGTCCTAAAGTGTAGGACATTGACGAAACCTAGTTTCAAAAATCCTGTAAGTTTCTTAATAAAGAAGCCCACCACCTCCATATCCTCATTCCGATGCAGTAATTGGGGAAAAAGGCTTTCTATTTCCATAAACAACCCTGTCTTATCAAGCTAGCTATGATTCAGCTTTGACTGGATGGGGGTGGGAGGAGACAGAGAGAGAGAGAGTGAGAGAGGTTTTAGAACTCATGTAAAATACAGATAGAAACGGCACAGCAGGAATTAGAATATCTTGATGTGTATTATGCATACATACATATTTTAATTATTTAAGGAAATCATCCCTCTGAGATAACACTAAGATTATTGTTTCTTTTCAAGAGGACACAATAAGTAGACTTAAGTTAACAAAGTCTGGCTTTGGAAGAATTCTTAAGGAACATGCTAACAAGAATATCAATTACATGTAAAATGATACTTTCAATGAACATGAGGATGATTTGAAGGCACTTAATTCTGTTTTTTATAGCTTTAAGCATCATTGATTTGCCTAGGAAACCTTTCTACTTGAGAATACATCAAAAATAAAGATTTTTTTCTATCCTAACATTAATGAAGTTCTATGTGTGGTTTCCAACATCTTTAATACATGTTATTCTCTTTTCAGCGATCTTGAAGAAGAATATAATTCAGTGAAAATTACTATAATGTATCAACAATCAAAATTCTAGTAAGCCAAGTAACAAGTACATTTAAAAATCACCATTCAAGAATGTGATTGACCATTTGATTGTTTAATTTGCTCTTCTATTGGGGTAATTTTTCATAGGTTTGTGAAAGGTGGCCCATGAATAATTTATTAAGCAGAAATCTAATAATAAATGCAGAAAATGATGCATTAGAAAGAAAACAACAATATTAAAGTTTGACAAAATAACTCAAAATACCTATTGAGGGATCATTTGCAATAATTTATCTTTTATAACAATGGAAAGCAATTCAATATATTCATTTGTGACCATCAGTGATCTTTTAAAATGTTATTTTTTTAAAATGGCAGATACCTTCAATGCCTTTCAAATTTGCCATAGCTGTATTGTCATTGTGATGCTCAAGAGACTGAATATTGCTTTTATAAAGATTTAAATTATTTTACCACACATAGTTCTTCACAAAAGCCCAGTGAACCAGGACTAGTGACTGTGTCATAATTTGAAGACATTTGGAACAAGACTTCAGTGAGTTCATGGGACATTACTATTTGAAATTGAGTCATTAGTATTTTTAAAATCCAGCTTATTTTTTTTCCCAAGAAGAATTTTCATTTCTTCATGTTTCCTATTTCTTTTCATGCCTAAGGCTTATAGTTGAGTGTTGACTTATTTCAAAGTTTGCTCTTCTCTCTAGATTAGCAGTGGGAGGTGGGGGGTGTACAAGAATGATTCCCTTAAGTTATTTTATTTTCTACCATTCTAATATTTTACATTTTACTGGCTGTTATATACTAGCTAGACTTTTAACTAATACTCAGATTTTCTGCATTTGAACGTTTACAAGGTTTAGATTTGAATATGAAAGCATATAACTTTGTTTTATAGAAAGAACAGTATAATTTTCCAGTATAATTTTCTTATTTATAAATATGTCATATACAATTTGTAATGTAACTTTGTTAAGTTGCAGTTTTTATTGTTTGCTTCTGCTGTTAGATACAGACTTTTTCCAACATATATAGTAAAATCTTAATTTTTTTAATTATAAAAGTTATTCTTATGCATTCTTAATAGGTGGAACACATAAAGATATCAAAACTATAGGAAGTTCAAGGACAGATGGCCACACTAGTTTTTCTTCTTCTTTTTAGTTAAAAGTAGAACAGAGGTTCCATGCACAGTACAGCAGAATATCTGCTGCAATGGTCTCTCCACAGATAATGAAGTTTGGACAGACTATAGGTAAGGACTATCTAAATGCATTAGAAACTAATACAAAACAGACAGACATTGGGCAAGAGTGAGCACTTGGAAGAAGAGAATGGAACTTGATGACATTTCCACTTTTATGACTTTTAACTTAAGCACCAAGTGGCTAGCACACAGAGGGGTCGCAGGGAAGGGGTGAGTCAACTAGGGTGCAGTAAAGCTCCAATGAAACACACAATATTCCTCTGGTTCCTTGAGGCTTCCTCACCGCCCCGCTATCATGACCCCAGTGCTGCTTCTCACTTCAGACTAGACCAGAGCATGTCACAGGTACAGATAAGAGCTAAGAGCTCAGGACACATGGAACCCAGGAACAGGAATGGGAATAGCAATACCAGAAGGGTCGGGCATCTGTGGGGATAAATGGGGGAACCGATCATAATGATTGACACATAACCACATCCCCACCTCTGGGGGGAGAACAACAGAAACCATTGGGGGAAGGGAGACTGTATTCGGTGTGAGATATGAAAATAATAATAATAATATATAATCTATCAAGGGGTCACAAGGGTGGGGGGGGGGGAGAAACCGATCCCAAGGGCTCAATGGAAATTAAATATCTAGAAAAGAAGGATGGTGCATATGTACAGATATGCCTATACACCTGATGTGTGGATTGTAATAAGAGCTGTGAGACACCCAATAAAATGGTCTCTTAATAAAAAAAGAAAGAAAAAAATGAGGGAGGTGCTGTCAGCCATCCAAACAGATGAATTTGAAAAATATTTCCAAGAATTGCAGATTTGACAAACTTAATAAGTTTAATGGAGGGTACTTTGAAGGTGATAAGGTTGTTTTGTAAAAAAAATAAAATGAAATATATAGCGGGGGGTGGGGGGTGGGGGGTGGACAAAAAAGAAAAAATATCTCATCTTTAATTAAACAAGTATAGGCAAAACTTTGGGGTCAGTCTTCATTGTGATCGCCCATTCTAATCAGCTTCCAAATTTCTCCGTTGGATTTTCTTCGCTCTAATAATTATGGAAGCAGGTCTGAAAACTTTTTTCCATAGACCAACTTGATAGGTTCAACCTTTGAGGTCAAATGTAGTTAGTGGAAATCATCAGAGGAATGCCAGAAAGAGAGCTACAAACAGCGGATGGCGCTCCAATTTCTGTATGTAATATAACATCTCTGGCTAATCTCTGAACCTCACCTGCAGGATGTAAATTGTCAGCAACCTCCTTTAGGCTACGGATGGAACTGGGAATGGAACTGCAACTGAATGCTGAGCAGACGGAATTTTAAGTTTGAGTCTGGTTATGACACTTACCTACTAGAACAATAACAGGAAAAACAATACAACCCCATTTGGCAGTAGACAGGAAATCAAAGTTTTGGCAACATATACATAGGGCACAACGTCAAGAATACATGTCCCAGAAGAAGAACTTTCCTCACACTTTAAGGGTTTTTTACCGAGAGTCGGAAGGGAGGTGCTGGGGATATGGACCACAGGAATGACACTGTCAGAGGATCTGATACATAAAACAGCTGGTTATAAAACTCATGGCAGTTTTAAAGCATAAATTCATGTTAAAAGTCTAATTTGTGAATCTGAAAATATCCCTGGATTTAGTTTTAATAACATAAACATTTTTTTTAAAAGTCATTTTACTGGGGGTTCATACAATTCTTATCACAATCCATATATCCATCCATTGTGTCAAGCACATTTGTACATTTGTTGCCCTCTTCATTCTCAATACATTTGCTTTCTACTTCAGCCCTTGGTATCAGCTCATTTTCCCCTCCCTCCCCCTCCCCCCTCCCTCATGAACCCTTGATAATTTATAAATTATTATTATTTTGTCATTTCTCACACTGTTTGATGTCTCCCTTCACCCACTTTTCTGTTGTCCATCCCTCAAGGTGGAGGTTATATGTAGATCCTTGTAATCATTTCCCCCTTTCTACCCCACCTTCCCTCCACCCTCCAGGTATCACCACTCTCACCACTGGTCCTGAAGGGATCATCTGTCCTGGATTCCCTGTGTTTCCAGTTCCTATCTGTACCAATGTACATCCTCTGGTCCAGCCAGATTTGTGAGGTAGAATTGGGATCATGAGAGTGGGGGTGGGGTGGGGGTGGAGGAAGCATTGAAGAACCAGAGGAAAGTTGTATGTTTCATCGTTGCCACGCTGCACCCTGACTGGCTTAGCTCCTTCCCAGGACCCTTCTGTAAGGGGATGTCCAGTTGCCTGCCTAAAGATGGGTCTTGGGTCCCCAATCTGCACTCCCCCTCATTCACAATGATTCGATTATTTGTTCTTTGATGACTGATACCTGATCCCTTCAACACCTCATGATCACACAGACTAGTGTGCTTCTTCCATGTGGGCTATGTTGCTTCTGAACTGGATGGCTGCTTGTTTACCTTCAAGCCTTAAGACCCCAGATGCTATATCTTTTGATAGCTGGAACCATCAGCTTTCTTCACCACTTTTGCTTATGTACCCATTTTGTCTTCAGTGATCATATCGGGAAGGTGAGCACACAATGATATGATTTTTTTTGATGCCTAATACCTGCACATATCAATATAACTACAAGGCTAAAACTCTATGTTAATTTGCTTTGTAGACCTAATGTATTCTAGTGGGAGAAAGATGGGGCTTTCTGCTCCCACAGAGTTCCAGTCTTGGAAGCCCACAGGGCCAGTCCTACTCTGTCCTGTATGGTTGCTGTGAGTCAGATGAGCCATAGAAGGGAGAATGTTTCATGTATTCTGGGAGCCCAGCTGCCACAGTGGGTTTTGCATTAGGCTGCCAACCACAAGGTCAGCAGTTCTAATTTCCCAGCCTCCCCAGTGGTTGAGTTTGTCTGCTCCCATCAAGTTTTACAGTCTCTGAAACCCAAAGAAGCAGTTCTCTTCTGTCATGTAAGGCTGTGATGAGTCTGAATTGACTGGGTGGGAGTGAGTTTGTTGTTTTCTTGTTTTGAGGTTTTGTTTTGGTAATAAGCTCTGGGCAGAGCTGCCGTTATTATGCAACTGCACCAGTGCTTAGAACACAAGTTTTGTTTGAATTCACTAAAAACATACAGTGTTTTTGCTGCTGGGGGCATTTTATAGCATACGTGGATTCTGCCAGATTTTCTGGTGCTTCATTGACAATGTTGTGGTAACCAGTACTGGTGAACCTAATCAATACTTTTTAGAGAAAGAAGTAGAAGTTAAAGAAACAGAAAAGAAAAAGAAAAATTGTTTTTCAATTTTTCTCAATTACTCATGAAGTTATAAATAACAATACAATGATCCTATTTAGAAATATTTTACCAAACAGTTTGATGATTACTATGAATAAGACTTGGCTTTCCACTTCCATAAATAGTTCCAGTCTTGGGAACTCACAGGGGCAGTTCCTCCCTGACCTGCAGGGACACTCTGAGTCAGCAGAGACTCCATGTCAGGGAGAGAATAAATCGGTGAGGAAGCGCGTGAACAAGTGTAGCAATGCATGATTAATATGACATGTCACATTGAAGCAACTTCTCCTTGCACTTATCACATGTTCTGCTGTGATTAGAATTGATGAGAAGCATGAAGAAGGGTTCTCGATGTGATGAAGTCCAAGGAAAGGGAAGTAACACCCTGGGTCATTGTACTGGGGGGCACTGATTTACTGAGGCCCGGCTGAGAATGGCCTGAAGGAAAGTAGTCTGGGTCTTGAATTACTGGAGGATCCCGACCAACTCTTGCTCAGGAAATCACAGACCCATGGCAAATGTTTCCTCTTTTTTTCTCTTGCTCCCCTTACTTTCCACTGGAATAAAGGTAAGATAGCAAACACGTGTGAGAGAGAAGAATGGGAAGCTATTGGAGGAACCGGGGACATGAATTGGATTTATTGTCTGCATGTGGGTGTGGAGAATTCCTCCTAACTATTCTATGGAATTATATTTTTCCAATTTCACACTTGGGCAAATGACTCTGGAGGTTTATAGAATCAATATAAGTAAATAAAGAGAAAAATAAGTATATACATTTTTAGTGTGATTTAGGCAGAATGCTTTTCAAACATTGAAGTCTAAGTTCATATTTTTTCAATTGGGATAATTTCTTATATTTTCATAACTTTAAATTTTTTAATGAGTTACTGATTATTTTTCTAGATTATCACCTAATTATGACCAAATTATTTCTAATTCATGTTCAAATTCTAGGGCAATTTATAATAAAGATCTCTGTAAATTTCACTGCCATCAAGTCAGTGCTGACTCACGGTGACCCCGTGTGGCTTTCGAGGCTGTAACTGTTTATGGGGAGTAGAAAGCTCAGTCTTTCTCTCACAGAGCTGCTGGTGGTTTTGAACTGTAGATCATGCAAATAGCAACGCATAACCACTGCACCAACAGGGCTCTACTAATAAAGATCTTTGCGTCTGCCCGGGGCGACTACAGAAACAAATTCATAGACACGCATAAGTGTATAAGAAAGAACTTTATATAAAGAGTACATAACTGTATATTGAGAAAACATCCCAGCCTTGTCCTAATCAAGCCCATAAGTCCGGTAATTAGCCCATGTGTCTGATAGAATCTATAAAGTCCTCTTCAGACTCATGCAAAACATGTAATGACACCGAATGCAGGAAGCTCACAGGCCAGTGGGTGGAAATTCTTGTGGACCCAGCAGCAGTATAAGCATCTCAGTGCTGGCAGGGGTTTCCATGTGACTCCTCCAGCTCAGGGCACTAGGGTAGCTCCATGTGTCTTCTCAGCTGCAATGTCTCCCAGGGAATGAGCCTGTGTCCTGCCTCCAGTGAGCTATTTTTCACTTAGCACCTCCAAATGAGGTCATTGAGCTATGACCCGATTGACAGGCTAAACCCCACCCCTTCACTCTTAATCTTCTCAAATTGATGACACATTATATAATTACCACAATCTACATACACATACCCGTTTTTGGGAGAGTGAGAGGAAAACTATTCTTAGTATTTGTTGTAAATAGTCTGGTTTTGCATTGAAAACTCACAACAAAAGACGTTCATTTTTAATGAACATAACTTTGTTAGCAAGTTTGAATTTGGGTTAATCTGTTCCAAAGGTGATAAAATGCATCGTATGTACTTTATTACTCATGCTAGTTATTTAAGACACTTACATGGTGTGGAGTTACATAATCTGGTGTCAATTTGAGGATTAAGAGTGTAGGGCTGGAGTCTAGCCAGGATATAGCCAATGAGGCCTCTGTGTGGGCATGGCCTTCTCCTGAGGCTTCTGGGAAATCCTGATTTTCCTCTTTGGGAGAGGGAGAGACTCTCTCTTAACTCACTCTCTTGGAGAAGCTCTAGTGAAAGACATGGCATTACACTGATAGACTCTGTGCCCTGGGAACTGGAGGAGCCATGTGGAGACCCCTTCCAGCACTGAGATGCTTCTACTATCACTGGATCCACAAGACTTTGCCCCCACTGGCCTGCGATCTTCCTGCATTCCGAGTCAGTGCATGTGTTTTGTGAGTCTGAAGAGGACTTTATAGATTGATATCAGATATATGGGCTAATATTGGATTTATGGACTTGATCTGGACTGGGCTGGGATGTTTTCTCAATATTCAACTGCTCTTGTATTTGAAGCTCTTTATTGTACACATGAGTGTATCTATGAATTTGTTTCTCTAGTCTACCCAGACTAACACACATGGTAACATGTGTCTTCCTATATGAGCATGACACCTCAGATTTCTTCTTCTTCTTTAATTAATCATTTTGGGGGAGGGCTCTTACAAATCTTATGACAATCCATCATTCAATAGCATTAAGCATACTTGTATATATGTTGCCATCAACATTTCCAAACAATTTTTCTACTTGAGCCCTTGGTATCAGTTCCTCTTTTACCCCTTCCCTCCCGACCCTCCCACCCTTGTGAATCTTTGATCAGTCATATATTATTATTGTTATTTCATGTCTTATACTGTTTGTTGTCTCCCTTCACCGACCTTCCTCTGATTCATCCTCCTGAAGGGGGGCTATATATCCAATATTCTGATGGGTTCCCCCTCTCCCCTCCCATTCTGCCTCAGATTTCTTATGACAAAAATGTCTTCAGGACCCAAACTGTGCCTAAACAGGGTAAACTATTGAATTCTTGAGTAACTTAACTCAGTGATAGAACATAAAGACTATAAACTGAGGTCCAGGTACCACAGTAAATTTTCAGAAGTTTGGGGATGAATTAATTAGCTGTCATCCAATTTATATTTCACCATGCAACAATATGTCTTCTATAAATAGATGAATTATTATTTTTGTTTGATCTTTATTTTTCTGCTGATCTAGTTCTTCATCATTTCTTATTTACTCTAGGTATGTTAATAAATGTGTGAGTTAATAAAGGAATAATGAATACTCTAGTAACACAAATTAGCAAATTACATAACCTGATAACATTTTGGCTCTCCCTGCCATGGGGATACAATACTGGAATACAATACTATCAATGCCTCTCATTCAGCATTAAATACGGGTGCTGCAAAGCCAACTCTGAAAAGTACTCTGCCTCTTATAGGGAACAAGTGGAGAGTCTCTGCAAAGGAAATGATCAAAGTCGTTCCCACATAGCGCTTTTTGGAGGCTCCTTCATGCAAGTACTTGCCCAAGATAAGAGAATTCTTCAAGGAGAGCTGCTGACTCCACATGGGTGAAGCCACCCTTTGAACATCTGTACTTCCCATCTGTTCTGCCTCTGCAAGTGCTGTGCTCTGATCAGCCTCCATGGTGCTAATTAGGGCACAGCAATTCGAAAGCATGTGCGTCCAATTAAAGGGCAGGGCACAGCAGTCCATACTCCAGTCATGGCTGTGGGCAGTGTGACCTCACACACTCAGGGTTTTGCACACAAAATCAGGCCGAGGGAGTGCCTGACTATGCTCCACTGTTCATCCATCCATCCTGTTCACCTTCAGCTTGCCTGTCATAAACCTTGCTTGTCAGAATGCTGAGCAATAGCTTCCGGAGGTGAACTAAGTCCGTGATGACTAACAGGCGCCGCATTGCTGACGCTAGAACAATTTGGAGACTCTTTAAAAAATAAATTTCACACAGTCCAACTCACTAGGAAGGTGAATCTAATGAAGTGGAGCAATATGAATATTGACATTTTAGTTCACACGAAACCTAAGTATAGTCTGAGTTTTGAAAAACTGCCCTTAACCAGCTTTGATTGTAACAGAGGACTTTATTTAGGAGAGAAGAATAAATGCTTAAATTCAGATACATGTACAAAGAAAGACATGTAGATAAATTCTTTTTGAATTTAGTCAGTGGCATTTTAAAATCTTTGGTCCCTCCTTCCCATATGGCAGGGCAAAGGAGATTCACAACCAGCATTTATTCATTCAAGAAATAATTTGTTAAACAATAAGTTTATTGTTTAGCTCACAATGGTCCTGCAGGTGAGTTTGATGCCAAAATAACAGTTCTTGTTTTCAAGTCACAGAAAATTAAATGGGAGGATCAAGGAAAATGCACCCCCCCCCCTTTTGGGAGGGAGGGAATAATGCTCCCAATAGAATAAGAAAACGGTAGTCTGAGTATATTCTGCTCGGAACTGCTCCACAGCTCCATGTAGGGGGAAAGGGAGGACGAGGAAGAGAGGGAAGGAGCTGGTAACCTGGCTGAGGGTCCACAGGAAAAAATCCTTGTGATTGGTGCTATAAATAGCAATACTCCAAAAAGGGGCAGTGGCTTTCACAGAAAATACATCCCGGATTAAGCTCTTCATAGAGGGACTGAGTTGTCCAAGGACAGAAAATCCTTCGTTAAGTGCCTTTTCTAAAGAGGTTGGACAATGGGCAGTAGGAGCGCATCACATTCCTGAATATCTTTCTCCAGTTTTAGTACTGGTGTATTTCACAGGAGGAACATACTCAGTTTAGTCATCTGAAAAATTATATATAGGTATGTTTATTGGCAGGAATTTTAATGAAAAACACAAGCCAAAGGGGGAAAGTCTTTTCCTGCAGAGAGGAAAGGTCTGGGTGAGGATTTTCTTGGACCCAAGCCTGAGGTATGGATCTGGGTTTGTGAATGGGCTTGAAATCTCAAGGACAAAGATCAGTTCTGCACGCAAACTTTACTGAGCCTCACGCGATTTTATTGAATCTATCTGGATAGCTGAACAAGCAGTGCTTCAAGGTCTCCCTTTTGACCCTCACTGGTGTTGCTAGCAGGCAGCAACCATTTACGAGTGAGGAACCAACACGGTTTTAGAAGCACAGGGGTTCCCACAGCACCATGACCCTCCCAAGCTTAGAAGGACCACATCACTGTTTGGGATTGTTCACACTTCCATCAAAATCCATAATGTTGCTACTTAGTAAGCTGTGTTTCAGGAGCTAGTTGTCCAGTTACTTCTGAATCCCTGTATAGTAATGCATTGTATTTTCTTGTGTTGTAAGACATGGGTAATTTTCACTTATGTCCACCCTCACCCATGCTAGAACCAGGCCCCACCCCCTCTCCCGTAGCTATAGATAGGTAATAAAACAGATTTCACAAATGATAGCAATCGCTAACATTTCTTGAAAATTTGAAAACCAGACATTATTTTGAGTACAATAGCCATATGAAGTATACATACTTGATATTTTATTTTGTAGGTGGGAAAATTAAAACACAGAGAAGCTGTGGATGAAAGAACCTATTGGTAGTGATTAGACGGAGCTGGAGCATGAATATTGGATGGGAGGGTGAGAACAATGTTAGGAAGCTCTCTGTAAACTCAGCCACAGGAACTGAACTCCATCTTGTATGTGATGGCAGACTAAGACAGGATTACAAACTGAGAAGTGGCCTGGTCAGGTACACACTAAGAGTGTAGCCTTCCTAAAACTTCACCTTGGAGAACTGAGATAATATTGTGGATTGTACACCTAGGAAATAAAAGAATGAATACTCCATGGCTCTAAATACAGAGCCCACATGGTCACCATTGCATCTTCCTTTTTCCACTAAAAGTTTTCAAACAGGCAGACCCATCTCACCAAGCAAGGAAAAGTCATTGCCTCCTATTGCAGGTGCTGGTATTCTTCAACTACTTAACAGGTGTGGTTTGGGGTGATGGAGACCAAGGTTCTGTCTTAAAAGCTTTTGATGGTTGTCAAGCTGTAGTTTGCCTGAGAAGCAGGGTCGGTATGCAGTTAGGTGGAGATGGAAGATCTCAGGGGTAAGGCAGACACAGCAGTGAATTGACCCATACAAATTAATATCAGAAATAGAATAAATAAGACATTATATTATAGTTTTCTAAAATATATTAACCAGTATTTTATATTTACATATACTTTTATTATGAAGAAAGTCACAATACTCCCTTTCAGAGAGATATTACTCAGGTTCTGAAGAATATTCAGGTGAAATGATTATGTGTAGTTATTGTCAAAGTGCAAGGTGCTGAAGCTTTGTTAAGACTTAGTCTTGACAGAGCACTTCAATTTTGTAAAGGCCAAATATGTCATCTTAATTTCATACCTTAGAAACAAAGTATTTTCATTGCTTTCATGTTTTTCATGGAGGTTAAGGTAGTCGTGTTCAAGAACTTTTTATCTGCATTTTAGACTTCTGATATTAATGGAGGCGCATGGCAGGCCAATTCATGCCAAACCCACAATAAGCATATATATAAACCGTAGAGAAACACTCTCTTTCAACATCAGTGCTCATGAATATCCAAATACAGTGAAGGGCATCTAGGTAGCTGTCAATGCAGAGAGATACATGGCTGGCAGAATCTCTCTTACGAGATGATATTCCAATGAGCTCCCTCCACATAGACACACATAGAAGAAAGGAATAAGAGAAAATTTCCCATTTTCACATCTCTCTTTTTCTGCGAGTGGTAAAGTCCATGAAATTAAAAATTGAATGAAATCTTCTCCCCTTTAATCATTCTTATTGGCCTCTGAGATTTTTATAGCTTTTCAAAAGATAGACCATCGGGACTACTTTCAAGTTAGATGCGGAAAACAGAGGTGCAGATTCATATAGAAGACAGCATGCTGCTGCAGTTGGGTACCCTTAACTTAGTTCAGACTCCTAGAGATCTGATATAGGACGAATGAACCACTGCCTGGTCCGCCACCATCCTCACACGCACTGCCGCATTTGAGTCCATTATTACGATCACCCTCATCTCAATTAGGGGTGTTTTTTTCCTGATCCCTGACCAATAAGGATGCCCTTAACCAGGTTTAGTCTCTCCTGCCAGCATGTTCAAAATACATGATATGAAGTCGTGCAAGACTACATCTAAGGAGCGTACTGGATGTTCTTCTTCAAAGATAATTTTGTCGTTTCTCTGGCAGTCCATAGTATATTAAGTAAGTTTGGTCTCCACTATCATTCAAAGGCATCGGTTCTTAGTAAGTCTTTCTTATTTGTTATACAGCTTTTGCATGCGTGGGGGATGATGGAAAGGACCGTGACTCTTGTCAGACAATCCTTAGTCCTTCCTGCAATAGACAGCTTTACTTTGTAACCCTTGAGAGAGGCATTTTGTAACAGATATTCCCAATGCAGTTTGTTGTTTGATTTATTGACAGCTACTTCTCTGGGGATTGTGATTGTAGCTCCAAGTGAAATGAAATCACTGAGTTTACTATTTCCCATTAATTATGATGTGTATTATTGGCCGAATTGTGAGGATGTTTTATAATGTTACAGTATACTTTAAACTAAAGGCATCATCTTTATCAGTAGGCATTTCGAACCTACTGCAGGTTGGCTGCATTTTATAGATTGTTAGAGAGTCTTCCTCCAACATGGATAGTGTCCTCTCCTCTTCATGGAGTCCAGCCTCTCGGATGATTTGCAACTTGAAGAAGTATGGTGAAAGGATACAAACCTGACAGACACCTTTCTATTTTCGACCATCCAGTATCACCTTGATCTCTTGGTCTATGCACAGCCCTCACATGAGCAGTATTATGTGCTCTGGAATCCCCCTTTTTGTGATGATATTTGTAATTTGTCATGAGCCTTTTCATACTCTATAAAACACAGGTCAACTGTTTGGCCAAGATGTAGCTACCATAAGCAATGACATCCCTTCTTCCGTGTTCATTTTTTTAAAATCTGACTTCATTTCTGGCATTTATCTGTCCATGTACTTGATGCAACTGTTTTTTAATGATCTTCAGCAAAATTTTACTGATGATATGAAGTTTAGTACTGTTTGCTTTCTATCATATCACAGCTCTTTGCAATGGATATAAAGATGGGATTCTTCCAACCATTTTACCAGGCGATTATTTCCCACATTTCTCGGCATCGACACAAGCACCTCCATTTGCTAGAGCATCACCGTTAGAGACATCACATCCTCAGCGATCGAGTAGGGACAGGACGGTGTGCTTCTTCTGTGTGGGTTTTGTTGTCTCTCAGCTAGATGGTGCTTGTTTATCTTCAGGTCTCTAAGGCTGCAGGTGCTATATCTTTTGGTAGCTGGGCACCATCAGCTTTCTTCACCACACTTGCTTATGTATCCATTGTATTCAGTGACTTCAGGTGTTATATCTTTTGGTAACCAAGCACTATCTGCTTTCTTCACCACATTTTCTCGTGCACCCATTGTCTTCAGCGATCGTGCCAGGCAGGTGAGCATCTCAGACTGCCGAATTGTTAGAACAAAGTGTTCTTGTGTTGAGGGAATACTTGTGCAGGGGTCCACTGTCCATCTGTTTTCTTAATACTCAACCTAGAAATATATGTACATAGATCTATTTTTAATTTGCTCCAGTTTTTTTATCTTACCTGCTTTCTTTTTCATTGAGAATTTTCTATAGTTTATTTTGTTATTGCTGTTCTTGTTTGCTACTTTTTGCTATGATTTCTAGTATATGTAATCCAGGATAGGTAAATCTATATAGGATAATTGGATAAATACTTTATTGGGGGTGTAGTTGGGGGTTGGAGGGAACTAGGGAGCTAATAGCAATTAGTACAAGAAAGAAGACAATGTTCTTCAACTGATTGTAGTGAAGATTGTACAACTCTTTTTAATATGGCTAAGCTATTAAAGTATATAGCATTGTATTTCAATAAAAGTAATTTGAATGGAAACTACTGTCCAACTTGTTTTCTAATCAAATAATTTAGAAAACCCAAGTTAAGCAAAATTAAATGACATAAATTTTAATTACATGATTTTCAGTGGACATTTAAGAGAGAAATTTAATAGCTATTGAGCACTTCTAAAATTTACATGACAAGAAAATTCTTTTTTTCTACCAAGATTGTCCCGCCAAAATCTCTGCTTTCCCATAGCCAAGCCACAGGTTACAGACCCTCAGCATCAGGAAGGCTGCTGCAGGGAATGAACAAAGCATGGCTGGGGCCATCCATCCAATGGAAGAGCCTCAAGAAGCAATTCAACAGTGTCAGGAGTCCCATTGACTGCGATCTTCCCATAATCCATACTCAGGACATCCAGACCCATCTTGCCTGTCCCATCATTGAAAGGACTGAATTCTCTCACTTCCCATTCCAGCCTTGTTTCCCACAGTTTTATGTCATTTTCCATTGGCTTTCAGCACATGTCCCCCTGTCCATGTCCTTGGTTTCACAAAACCCTCCATGTATATGTGGAAAATCGTTCTTCATTATGCCTTTAGCATTTGGAGAATTAAAAAGGAAGATTCTGCCCTGATTAAGAGAAGGAAGGCTGTGTTCTTAACTCAATGTCAAATCCTTTGCTCTTTTAACACTTACTGAAGACGAACTTTCCCATTTCTGACAAAATATCCAGCCCCCTCGGTATAAGAACTCGCTCATATCATCCCATTCTCAACATAGAACATAATCCATTAAAGTTCAGAGTCTATTTCTCACTACCAAGCTTTGACATTGACTTTAGAGATCTTTCCATTCATATTGGTCTTGGCCTTTGTTTTTGACTGCTCAAGTTCTGATAAGTTATTCTTTTCCACTGCAGCATCCAACCCTTATGGAAGAAAACTATATTACCTCTGAAACCATAATTTCAAACATCCTTTTCTCTTAATCCGCCCTCATCCTTCCAGCTCACATGCTTGAAGACGCTTACAGCTGCAATCTTCAAGTCCATTGTGCAGTGATCAAGAGTGGTCCTCCAAACTAGCTGCATTATAATCACTAGGGACTCTTTGAGGAAACCTGCTAACGTCATGGTTCCACATTGAGCTTCTAACCAACCACAATGCAAAGTCGATAATTCAAACCACCAGCTGGTCCTCAGTAGAAAGACGGAGGTTTCGGCTCCCATCAAGGGTTAACACTCTTGGAAACTCAGAGGGACAGTTCTACCCTGTCCTGTATGAACAGGCAGAGCCTTGATGGTAGTAAGTGTGCGTGAGTGAGGGGATTGTTAAAATGAAAACACAGAGGCCAACAAAGAAACCAAAACGATAAGTCATCACTACACACATTCTAGTGGCTGAAATTCAACAAGACGGACAAAATCACGGCAAGCATGTGGAACAACCACACACACATTTTGTTGTCATTTGGTATCATTACTTTGAAAACAATTTGTCCCTATTCTTAAGTTTTAACAAATACCTACACCATTAGCCATCAATTCTGATCCTTAGTACGCTGCTTACCAAAAGATGTACATACGAATGCTCAATAATCATTACTCATGATAGACTCAAATAATGAAGCTTACTAATTGTCTATCAACAGGAGGAATGAAATTAAAAGGCTGTATTCAGATAACATGATACTGCACAGCAGTGGAAGAGAGCAAACTACAGATTAGCCTAGCAATAATTATAAACCCGACGATAAATGAAAGATGCCAAATGATAAGAAGTCACTCTTTTCCTCTTTAGCCCTCTCCCAACTTCCTTTTTCAAAAATAACACTGTGACTTGGATGAGGGCTCAAAGAGCCAGCTGGCTTTTATTTAACAGCTCCTATGTATTTTGTTCATGTCATTGCTAGCCATCTGAACAGGTGACGTTGTCTATCTCCCATCCTCTCGGAGTCCTCCGTTTCCATTTCCCCTTCCTCCCAAACCTCTCTTCATCTGCACTTCATCTTTGAACAAATGCTTCCATTTGCTCTCAAATGTTAGATTAATATAAAGAGTACATTCGTCCCTGGTGTGATTGTTCACCTTATAGAGCGATCTATTGTTTGGCAAAATATCATGTTCAGTTGGAGACATGAGGTGATTCGGGCCCTATTCTCAGAGCTCTACCAGCCATTACACGACCAGTAAGGCTCATCAGTTTTTGTAAGTGTGAGATTGGCTCCACATTGCTTCTCTCATTGTGTTTGGGACCTTCTAATGTAATCTCTTTCCGAGCTGTCACGTACTGAGTTAGTTAATTGTGCCAACCTGGCCGATAATCACGTGGGGCTAATTGAAAGGCGGAGGGATAAATGGGTGGTGAGCCTCCCCTTTCTAGTTCTCTGGTCTCTTGCTTTGTGATGGTCGCACCAGGGTGCAGCTGCCTTAGCAGTTCCCTGCTTCAGCTTGCATGATTGACTTCCTACAAGACATCCCCAAGGAGAAGCCACATGGACCTATCCTGATGCAGCCCTGGGTGCTGGAGCAGCCGTGTGGAGACCCCTGCTAGTGCTGAGATGCTTATTCGTTCACTGACTCAGCTTTCCTCCTGCAGTCGACATCATTGCCTCTGTTTTGTGAGGTGGAGGACTGTGGACTGGTGTTGGGTAAATGGGTTAATGTTGGACTTGTGGGCTTGGGCAGCATTGGGGTGGGATGTTTTCGTGATGCACATTTTCTTTACATAAAACTCTTATACATGAGTTGCTGTGGATTTGTTTCTCCGAAGTACCCAGACTAACACACATACCTACCTTGTGCATTTGCTTCTCTCTCCTTCCTTTCCTGTTTTGGTCGATGGATCATTCACTTGTCACTAGGGTAGAGCTGACAGGTCTGTCCATCCCTGCAGGTGAAAGGAGGTTGAAGAGGAGAGCAGCTGTGATCAGTCTGATCTTAGAGTAATTGTTTACAAGACTACCATAGGAACAATAGGAAGTACCTCTTTGCTGACTTTCAGTGAGGTAATTTACTAAAAATGCATTACATGTATTGATTTTGAAACACATCACAAATGGCACCTAGTAACACACACACACACACACACACACACACACACACACACACACACACACACAAGCCCAAGCTAAAGTTGTTGCCACTGAGTCCGTGTTGACTCAATAGCGACCACCTGGGGTTTCTGAGACAGTCAATGCGTCCACGAAAAGAAAGCCCAGCCTTTCTCCTGAGGAGCTGCTCCTGTGTGACTGTGACGCCAGGAGGGCTCCCCTCAATCACCGAACGAGGTGCGCATTTGCCATGTGCCAAGAAAGGGATGAAACAGGAGAATAACATCTTTGTTTCAAATTCCAATTATTATTCAAAGATATGCTTGCATCTTTCATCTACAGAGGGCAAGATAGAATACTCCAATGATAGTGCGAGTGCTCGGTCAGTTTGTTCACCAAGTTCATGGTTTGCATCTTGGTGAGGTGAATAGCATTTGATGTCTCAAAAACTGGCACTCAGGTTTCTAGAGCACAACCATCAGTGTCTACTTGCCAGGAGCAAAAGAGAAAGAAAGAAACCAAAGACTCAAAAAAGACACAACTGGGCCGGGCTTCGAGCCCCCTCAAGTTCATCTACCCTGAGGCCAGAGAAACGGGATGGCGTCCTGTTACCACTACTGACCATACAGGTCTCAGCCACCATATATGGACCGTGATAGATCAGAAGAAAAGTAAGAAAACCAACCGAATTCTTAATAATCCTATTCCCAGGGTCAGTTGAGGCTAGAGAATATCTAAGACCACTGAGATAGTTAAGGTTTATTGTGCCAACCTGGCCAATAAACACATGTGGGGTTAATTGAAGGGTGGAGAGATAAATGTCTCAGTGAGCCCAGCCTTTCTAGTTCTCGGGTCTCTTGCTCTCTGATGGTCGGACCAGGGTGCAGCTGCCTTAGCCAGTTCCCTGCTTCAGCTGGCAAGGCTCACTTCCTGTAAGACATCCCTGAAGAGAAGCCACATGAACCTACCCTGATGTAGCCCTGGGCGCTGGAGCAGCCGTGTGGAGACCCTTGCCAGTACTGAGATGCTTACATGTTCACTGATTCAGCTTTCCTCCTGCAGTCGACATAATAGTGTGTGTTTTGTGAGATGGAGGAGGACTTTGTGGATTGGTGTCAGAAATATGGGCTAATGTTGGACTTGTGGGTTTGGGCAGCACTGGATTGGGATGTTTTCTTGATGTGCACTTACCGTTTATATAAAACTTTCTCTTATACATTAGTTTCTGTGGATTTGTTTCTCTAAAGTATCCAGACTAACACAACCATTGTCCTAACATTGTCTTTAAACTTTGCAGAAAAATCTATCTCCTGGGGTCATTTTTTAATGAAATAACAGAATAGGACACAACATAAAGGACAATACCCATAATTGTGGTTATAAAGTCATCTATATCTGGCCAAAATGTAATAATTATTCTAAAGAAAAAGAGAGAAAATAAGGGGATAGGAAAATAAGAGTAGTGAAGTGGAAGAACTAGGATCCTATGAAAGAGAACATTGACACACTACAAAAAACAGGACAGCCATCGAGCAATTTGTATAGATGTTGCCAAATTGTAACCACGTTTTCTGTGGAAACTTTCACTGTGAAACAATAATGTATCTTAAAACACATACAATCTATCTGTAATCCTACTGTGTGTGTGCATGCATTTTCACAGTGGTCAGGTTGCGTTTCTTACGTCACGTTATGTTATTCTTGAAGCCACTGTGAAAATAAATCTAGTTTGGGTCTTTATCTTTTCTTCTGCCTTTCTATTTACCAAACATGATGTCTTTTTCCAGGGTCTTCTCTCTCCTGAGAACATTTATAATGTATGTTGGATAAAGTCTTACTATCTGTCTACAGTAGCATTCTGGCTGTACTTCTTTTAGGACAGATTTTTTTGTTCTTCTGACAGTCCATGGTATTTTCAGTATTCTTTTTGAGCACCACAATTCAAATGCATCCATTTTTTGATCTCCTCTATTCATCCTTACTCTTAGACACTTTAAAGAATTCTTGTAAAGCAGATGATCCAAATGCAATGTGTTGTTTGATTTCTTGACTGCTGTTTCCACAAGCATTGATTGTGCATGTAAGCAAGATTAAATCCTAGACAACTGCCATCTTTTAGCCATTTATCATGGTGTTACTTAATGGTCCAGTTGTGAGGAAATTGACCATTGTTGCACTGAGTTGTGATCCATTCTGGATGCTGCAGTCCTTGAACTTCATCAGCAAGTGCTTCAATCCCTCCTCATTTTCAGCAGGCAAGTTGGTCTCATCTGCACATCACAACTTATTAATAATCTTCCCTCCAACCCGAGGGCACATTCTTCCTCATGCAGCCTAGTTATCAAATGAGTTGTTCCACATATGGACTGAATAAGTAATCGGGAAAGGATAAAACCCTGAAACACACTTTTTCTAATCTCCAGCATCCCCTTGTTCTGTTCCTTTGGTCTATGTGTAGATTCCAGAGAAGCATGCTGTGATCTGGAATTCTCATTCTTATCAAGGTGATCCACAGTTTGTTATAATCCATCAAGTCCAAATCTTTTTCATACTCACTGAAACAGAAATATACATCTTTCTGGTGTGCTCTGCTTTTAGCCAAAATCCATCTGAAAGCAATGATCTCACTCACGTCACATTCTCTACTGATGTACTTGCATTTGGGGCAGCTCCTTGTAGATTTACTGCTGAATCTATTATTGAATTATATTCAGCAAAATTTTACTTGCATGTGAAACAGTACTAATGATACTTTTAGATAATTTCTACATTTTCTTGGGTCACTTTCCTTTGGAAGATACAACTATGTCCTTACTCTTCTATACAGGAAATCTGGCTAACCAACTAGAATATACATATATACACACATACATACATATACATATATATATATATAAAATTAAATATGAATATAATTTTTTAGAATACACTAAATTTCATTATATGAATTAATACTAAAGAACTCTGATGAAAAAAAAATAGTTTTTTTCCTGAGGACAATGGTTGACTCAAAGGAGTCGAGGGAGATATCTGGGATGATGGAATGCTGAATATATCACCAGGAGTAAGATGTATGTGGTTGTATGTATTTGTTACAAGAGTCTGTGAGGGGCCAGCGGGTTTCGATCATCTGACTTAAAGGCTGGCTAGTGTGAATCATTCAATGGCTCCATGGAATGAAAGCCTGGCCCATATTCTCTTTTCCATAGAGTAGAAAACTATAGAGTCAAGAAAACCCTATGGGGCACATCGATACATGTATGTCTATGAATACAGAGTTCATAAGGCAGCAGCTAACAACAAGATCTTACATTTATCCAATCTTATCAAGTATGTCTTTTTTATTCTGAGTAACAGTATACACAGCATTTATTTAATTCCATAGTACAAAGTTGTATATTAAAATACACGGGGAAAAGTATTAGAATCACTGAAGATAGAAGTCCACAGGAACAGAAGACAGTATCATTAGCTCCAAAATTATTTGAACTACTGTCCCTTTTTCAGAAAACAAACAAACAAACAAACAACAAAAAACTCAAGGCCCTCCTTCCCCCTGAAATTTAATATTTTTGTACTAGAGCCCGTTGTGAGTCCTAATCAACCTGGTGGCAGTGAATTTGATTTTGGTTATTATAGCCCAGAACCCAGGAGCAAACAGCGATCTGTTCTTGTATCTTCCCTGGATCATTCCAGTACCCCAACCCATCCTCACAAGGGACAGTATGCCGCTTTGTGAAACATTGCTTTAAACAAATAATGAACTCTATTTGTTAGGCTTCTTTTTACCCCCTGTAATATGATTGCATGATTTTCACAATTATTTCTGTGTTTTTTAGTCTTGAAAAACTGTAAATATGCTGAGGAGAATACGACTTGGATTATCTCATTGTTAAAGCAGGGAGTTCCAAATACGTACTAGGGAAGGTTAGAATGTGCTCTGTGATATAGAATTGATATTGATGTCTCAAATATCTATATACATATTTACCTAGAGCTATACTTAAAGAAGAAGCCATCGTGGCACTGTGGGATAGGCATTGGGCTGCTAACTCCTGGTTGGTAGTTCAAACCCATCTGCCACTCTATAGGAACTGATAAAACAGGCTATTCCAGTAACTATTCCAGCAATCTTAAAAAGGATCACTGCGAGTCAAAATGGACATTATGGCAGTGGGTTTGCTTCTCTACCTAAAGAAGGAACCCTGATGTCACAATGGCTCAAGACTTGTCTACTAACTGAAAGATTGGTAGTTGTAACCCACTAGCCACTTTGCAGGAGAAAGATGTAGAATTCTGCATCGGTAAAGATCCCCCCACTGCCATCGATTCAATTCCTATTCTGTCTACCCCACGTAAGGTTTCTGAGATGATCGATCTTACAGGAGCAGATGGCCCCCTCTTCCAGCTGCTTAGTGTTAACCAATGACTTGCGGTTCCACAATAGCTCCTCCAGGACTCCTGCCATAAAAATGGCGGCCTTGGCAGCCTGGTAGAACTGCCCTACTCCCTCCTGTCGGGTTATTGGTAGTTAGCAGTGAGTCCACAACACTGGGTGTTGTTTTTATGGTAAAACTAAAGGGGCCCTGGTGGTACGATGGCTAAACACTAGGCCGCCAGCTGAAAGATTGGCAGTTTGCACCAATATACCAGTACCAGGCTGTTTTGACAACTGTGGCTGTATAGGAGGTTTTGAGATCAGGTAGTGCAAGACCACTGACTTGTTCTTCTTGAGGAGTTCTCTGCTATCCTGGGCTTCTCCCTTTGCATTTGGAGTTGGTAATCAGTTTTTCCATTTACTCACTACTGGGAGTCACCCTTTTAAAGCTGTGTTATTTGTTTCTGTTTTTTGGCCAATGAAATCCAAGAATGTTGGAGCTATAGGGAAAGCAAATATAGCACGGATTTGGGAGGGGAGGAGGGAAATAGCGGGGTAGGGGAGATAAGAGGAAGTTGATGTCAAGGTATCTAGAATGGGAAAGTAACTTTGGAGATGAATTTTGGAAGCAATTGTACAATTCTGTTTGATCTGACTCAACTATGGAATAATATGACTTATGTATTAACTCCCAAGTTACAGCAAATTAAAAAGAAGTATAGGGTCAGGAATGAGTTTGGGGTGCTCACTAAACCCTAGCTACAACTTAAGAACAATTCGTTCCTAAATCATGGCCCTGCTTGATACTTGCCCAAAGGAAGGTAACACAGAAGATATGGATGCTATAGCAAAATGTGGCAAAGAATCTAGATGGTGACCAGCTTTCAGATAAAATAGTGTCTTGGATGTTAAAGGTTTGTCTCCAAACAAGCAGCCGGCTAAGTGCGATGTCAACCAAGTCCACATGGAAGAAGTGCACTAACATCAGTCACCAAAGGATTGTAAATCATATAATCCAACTTGAAGGAAGAATCATAGCCTAAATCCTGAGAATCTGGTGTGCAGAAGGTGATGGATGACTGTGGGAGCCCAAGATTCATTTGTGTAACTACATAGGAAATAAGCATCCAGAAAACTCCCCCTATGTAAAGTTGAGGGATGGGAGGAAAGTGGTCACTAAACAGAGGGCTTGGGAGAGAGTAGTATAGAAGATCAAAGACCTAAATCTGATCTGAACAGTGCTAACTTTGTTAGTAGATACTCCCTGTGATGCACGCTGGACCTGAACTGGTTTCCAAAATTTTCTGTATTTTTGCTTTGTATTGTTTTGTTTTTATTTTTTTATTGTTTGTTCACATTAGAGTGTATCTCAGAGGTGTTTTGTCAATGGAGGTCACCCTCTTGAGGCTGGTATATACTTTTCTACTTTTTGATACATGAAGCCCAGAATTGATGAAGCTATAGGGACAGCAAATAGAGTTAGGGATTTGGGGGACAATGGGTACAGTGGTGGTGGTGTAAAGTGAGATGATGTCAAGGAAGTCCAGGTAGAAAAAGAATGTTTGGAAACCAATTGTGGTAGCAATTTTACAATGCTACTTGACATGATTGAAATATGAAATGATATGCTATACGTATTTAATCCCAAATAATAAAAAAGATGTTATCCAAAATAGTAATTGTTCAATGTAAGAGGAGTCCCTAAAACAAAATGTAATGGTGTGTAGTCTATACGATACTCATGTATGAATGATAGCAGTTTCTGCTACTGTGTTAGAATACATGTTTTCAGGAATACACCCTTGACCAGCATCTGCCTGTTATTTTTCATCCCACTCAGCTGTGAGATAGAGAGTGTTTCCAGAGATGGTTTTCTAACTCACTCCCCACCTCCCTCTGGCCGATGAGAGTCTGTCTGATTGGATAGTGTCGGCACAGAAGGGAATTGACTACTTCTCTGATTAGCCACTTTGTCAAATGTCGCTTGCAATCAATTTGGTGGATGCGAAGGAGTCTTCCACTGTGATTGGAGCATCTATTTTGTCTGGGTAGTGGGGCACTTGGCTGTGGATCAATGCAGGAACTCTTAGTCTCTGTTGGCAAGAGAGGGACATAAACATAAACAAATGTGCTTTTCAAGCATAATTAATTAATAATACATGATGAGCTCAAACATGCACTCTCAGAATTCCTTTGTCACTGACCTACTAAACTAACCTCAATCTTTAATCCAACCTACCAAGGCTCAGCCCCAAGCATACAAAGTTTTATTCTTAATGATTTAATGTCACATAACAAGCACATTTTAACCCACAATTTAAAATGTAAACATTTGTGAGATTGCACATATACATTTGCTTATTTATTCACTTATAACATGTTAAGGTCAAGTTCTTCCTGAAGGAGACAAAATAAAGAAATAAGCATGAAATGCAAATCATCAAATAATTCACTTTTTATTCCGTGTGAGTCCACCATTTTTTAAGACCCACTTAAATTATCACCCTTTCAACAAGGAGTTTTCTGACTCCCCAATCTGAGTTATACCATGCTTCTATTGTAATTTATCACTCTAAAATAATATTTATTATCTGTTCTGTTGTAAATGACCCTTATTTCTGCCTATGTGTGCTTTTTGGTAGCTGGGAATTTTTAAAAGCTTATTAACCCAAGTAGAATATGCATTAACCCATATTAATTAATTATATTAAAATGCATGACATTTCTTGTATATGTGATTTGTATACTTGATAACCAACAAGTATACCCAGACTCATGTAAATATTTAAAGACCATGAACCAAGAAGATTTATTGAGTTTTACTTTCTGTATTTTGAATCATGTAAACAAAACTATTATTATGAATTATCATGTTATTCTATATTGCTATAGCTCTAACCCTTGGTGGTGTAGTGGATTCCATATCGGGCTACTAACCTCAAGGTCAGCAGTTTGAATCCACTATCAGCTCTATGGGAAAAAGATGAGGCTTTCTGCTCCTATAAAGATTCACAGTCTCAGAAATTCACACAGGCAATTCTGCCCTGTTCTATAGTGTTGGGTTGCTATGGGCCAGAATCAATTCAATGGCAGTGAGATTTTGGGGGGGGGGGTTAGCCATGATTACTGACTATAGTAAAATAATATAAAATCATCTTTACAAAATATTCCTAGAATTCTTCTTTCCTGCTCCAGACTTTCCTTTGGGGAGCAGTTTGTTCTCTTTTGAAATCTGGTGCTCTTGAGACAAGCCTTAGTCTTTCCAAGAACCTCATGTGCCTGGAAAGCTGGCTTCCTAGTGAGTTCTGTTTCGGACTGCTGACCAGAATGTCATCAGATTGAGCCCATGAGCAGTGCTGTGGAAGAAAGGTGAGGCTACCTGCTCTCATCATTCACAGCCTCAGAAACCATTCTTACAGCCACGATGGTGGAATTGACTTGATGGCAGTAGGTTTGGGGCATATGTAGGTGAAAACTGGACAATGAAGAAGGATGATGAAAGATTTGATGCATTTGAATTATACTTCTGGCAAAGAATACTGAAGATGCCATGGACTGCAGAGACTGAACAAATCTATCTTGGAAGAGTTCAGCCAGAATGCTCCTCAGAAGTCTGGGTGGGAGGCAATCGTCTTATGTACTTTGGACATGTTTTCAGGACACTGGTAGGACATCATTAGATACCCCAACTTTTATTGATTTTCACAATTTTCACAGCACCTAGCTGAATTATGTTCAATAACAAATCTCCAGTACATATTTACTTAATTAAACAAACATCAACATTAAGTCAAATTGAGAATATTGGAAATAAATGAATATAATGATTTTAATAGTTTTATAACTTTCATTAATAGAAAATAAGAAACAAACCTATAATATACAGACAATTACCATACATGTTTACACAGACAAACATTTTCAGTTGACTAAACACTTGAAACATGTGTGAATTCTAAATCTATGAAATATATAAACTACACATTCAAAATTCAATAAAATAGAACCAGAAACATCAATCAATTTGTCAGATACTTTGTTAATTTTGACAATTGGTTCTGAAACAGATCTCCTTTTCAGTATAAAAATTAATGATGGCACACTCTTTAGCTTTCTATATAGAAGATAGAACTGAATAAACAAAGAAAATGGAAATAATTGTTATGTATATTCTTCTGGTTTATTTTTGGTGACCGTCATTTGCTGTGAGAAATGCTCATTTTGTGGTAAAAGTTATTTATTTCCATTATAAGATGATAAAGATGAAGTTTTGCCAGCATATTTTGTCACTGAGTTAAAATTATGAGAAACTTTTTAGTCCAAGCATAAATTTACCTACAGAAGTCACAGAGGCTGAAGCCAGCCTTCGTTTAATCAGCCTCAGAAAGTGAAATCGCAGAGGACTGCCAGCTGATTTTTGCATGGAGTCCTCTCTGCGGGGCTTCAGGGCCCTGTGTGCCCACTCCCCTAGTCCCACCCAGCTCAGCCTCACATTGGTTTTGGAGGAAGCAAGGTTTTAAATCAGATGCTTGGGGAACTGCCAAGTCAGCTGCAGCACCACAAGGGAATATACCCCACTGTGTTACCAAGAAATTCATTTCTGAGGAGCTCATTATATTTCCTCTAAAGTAGCAAGATTTAAAGGTGACCTAAACTGAACTAACAAATATGTCCTTTGAAAATTACGTACCAAACCCACCGTCAGCTCAGCACCAGAGGTCAGTTTAGGTGTTGCCAAGTTCTAAAGTGTTCTTCCTTAGGGAAAGTCTGCAAACTTCTACCGGGTAAGAAACACGTCATTTGAAGTGAAGTTCTCTTTTCTTCTTGCACAGGTTTAAATAGAAAGTTACGTTTAATAAGCTTCTGAAAATATTACTAATGACAGAATAAAAAAATACATTTTGGGGGACTACAGCACTGCATTCCTGCCTACACTTCAGAATAATTTTGACTTGGATTAATCAAACTCAGTCTCCCACTTGGAGAAAAGATGAACCCTGGGTCTGTTTGGGGGCAGACACTGGCTGACTTGTTAGTTATTTAACTGCAATGTACTCAATTCTAATAATGGCATCATTAATAGTTTATATTCACATCATATTTGATCCTCAGGAATAGATACTTTATCAGTTCTGTTCATTTCCTTAATCACTCAACACTTAGCACACAGGACACTATTCTGGATTGGATAATATACTCCAACTAGATTAGCATGGAATTATTTAACATTCTTCTCCCAATAACTGGTAGAGAGTCCCAAGTGTTCAAATTATGGAAGAGAAAAGTAATATTGTTTGATTTCAAATACATTTTAAAACCCCAAACAAAATAATTATGTTTCCAATATAGTATAGGCTCAAATTTCCAGGTGTCACTAGGAGATTAGATAATATAGTCACAAAATTGGTTGGCAATTGATTAGTTTCCCTAGTGGTTCTGATCCTTCAATAACTATAATTTTAGTTCTTAGTTGAATTTGTGGTCACACTGCTATTAATCTATGCAGATCCCTTTCCAATGACCCATTATAAAGATAAATTTACATGAAACATAATGAGTTGGTTAAAAAATACATTTTAATGAATCACGCTTTTCCTAATGAAATTCCTCTTAGGCAAACTAGGCTATGTAAATTGCTTGTGAAAATGAAACAAATTGGAAAATTAATTTTTGTTATATGTGTAAAACTTAAAATTCTGAGGAATGAGATTAAAATATAAATATGGAAAATATTAATTTTTCTATATTTTGGTTTAAATATATACCATATGAATATCAGACAATAACAGTGAATTGTTTTTTAATAAGTTATGTTTATGACTTGAAAATACCTAGAAAATGCTTGTTACAATGGACTGTGGCTCTCTGTGTTTTTATATGGTAAGTGGAGGGCTTTCATGAAATGAAAGGAAGACATACTAAATAGTGAACAGGTTCGGGGGGCTCCTAGCCTTTCCCTGGGCTGAGGGACCCCCGTTTTTCACGTGTTCCAGTATGAAACTGTTGGAAGCCTGGCAGCCATCTTCTCCCTCAGTAGGAAGCGCTCTGGGTGTCCCGCCCTGCTTTACCTTGGAGCTCCCTCCCCGCACGCTCTGGACCTGTTTGCTCAAGCACTCAGACTTTCATGAAAGATAAAGTGCACTCGCCATCCATGGATTTGAATAATGTGGATGCTAATTTTGATATAAATACAAATTTAATTTTCAGTGAGTTTATTCAGTAGTTCATAGTTTATGCACATACATGTTTAGCAAGCGTACAGTGTATATGCTACATTGAGCAAGCCTACACATTACTCAAAAAATAAAACAAAAAAAACCCCAATGCCAGCAAGCTGATGCTAACTCACAGCAACCCCATGTGGATTTCTGAGACTGTAAATGGGAGTAGAAAGTCCCGTCTTTCTCCCGCAGGCTGCTATAGGCTGATGGTTCCACAGCCCATAGCTACACCACCACCAGGGCGCCTGTAAACCTAAACATTCCAAGCTACACATTTAAAGTACTCCAGGTTGAAAAAGATAGTTTGCTTGTCACATACCCATTTGGCAGGGTGCACAGTCCAGCCTAGTTCTCCACCAATGAAGCTGCTGTCTTTCTGCCCAAGTGTATAAAATCAATTGGAAAATTTTACTTTACATTTGGAGGTTCATTAGCTTATTAATTGTCCCAATGGCAGCTTCTCATATGAGTCCAGTATGTCATATTTGGCAAAACTCTTCATAAAGTCTGAGTTTGCCTACTAGTGAAAATATTTCAACTTGGAATAGATGAAAATATTAAAAACTTTCCAAGAATATATATAAAATGTGAGATGATTATAAAATACAGAGTAAAATCTATTGTGGATAAGATGCATTTAAAAATTAGAATTGAAATGTCATAAAATTGCTTATGTCTATTTGTTTCCGATGTAATGACTCAAGTCTTTCCCTATCTGAGGTGTTTGTGTGTGTGTGTGTGTGTATACTCATCATAGTCTCTGCTATTCAGGGGACACTGACTCAAAGCAGGTGTGCATCAAGGCTTCTATTCTGAGAACATAGCGAAGGAGAGAGAAAACCAAAATGCTTATCAATGGAAAATGGATAAATTATGGTCATACACACATGGAACACTATGCAATTTTAAGTAACAACATTGAACCTGTGAAACACCTTGTAACATGGATAAACCTGGAGGACATAATGTTGAGTGAAACAAGTAGATCACAAAATGCTAATCTTATATGATATCATTATTGTTAAAACCAAGAAAAAGTATTTATACTATAAGAAACATTCTTTGATAGTTACCAGGCCTGGAAAGAGTAAATTGCTAGTCAAAGGGCAGACCCATGTTATCTTGAATGAAGGGCAATACAATATACAGTAAGAGGTAGGTCAACAAATAATGATGGAAGCCGGGGAAGACACTGAGAGAAGTGCCAAGTGAAAGACCAAAAGATAAATGCTGTGAAATAGACGCTCCTGCAGCATTGTCTATCTAGGAGTCTAACTAGCCTGAATGGGGGTTGGAGGGAGAGTGGAAGTATACCCATGTGTATTTCCTTTGCTAGAAGCATATCATAAATATATCCAAGAATATGGTGGAGCACACAGGGTACAGGGTTATGACAACTTCTTAGACATACCCCCAAATCTTGTGAGAATGGGTCACTGGACCTGTGGACTCAGAACCTAGTCTCATAGACACGAAGGGCAATTGGCATAACATAGTCCACAAACACTGTGCTACCTCCTCTTTGGAGAGTAACAACTGGGTCTTAAAGGCTGTCTTAATAATTGTCTAAAGAGGAATATTGGTCTCTCATTGTCCAGAGGAAAGAAGAGTGAAGAAAATCGATGATGCATAGAATGAATTAGTCCAAACCACGAATTAACTTAATCATACGTCCCCCCAACCAAAAGAATAAGCTAGTGCTTTGCTACCACTCTCCATTTCTCTGAAAAGGATCACATTAAAGGTCCTGGATTGAGTGGGAGAGAATTGTGGAACAAAACTGAAAAGTAACATAAAGACCAGGCTTACTAGTCAGCTAGATACTAATGGAACCCCCAAGACGATGGCTCATAGAAGTGTTTCAGATCTGGAACTCACCCCCACTGCTGAATTTTCAATCAAACAATGGCGAGATTCATGAGGGAAGTGATCAACATGAAGGAGATTGCACATCTTACAACAATCAACTATTGAGATCAAAAGAGGGCAACGTTTAGAAGCATTGGGCCGAAAGGAAGAATGGAACAAATAACAGAGAAGCGGTAAACAGTGTTGTTACATTGTGGGGATCGAAATCAGTGATATGAAACAGAATCCGGCTGCTCTGCAGACCTTCAACCAGTTTACCCCAAAGAGAAAAAAGTAGAAAACAGTATGTAAAATATTATTTTTTATAAAAAGAACTCAAAAAGCCCTAAATGCCTTCACACTCAGAAATATAAGCCTGTTGTTTTTCTTGTCAGGTGCCCTTAGTCTGGCTCTGACTCACGTCCGGGTACAATAGAATGAAGCGCTGCCCGGTCCTGGGCCGTCCTCTTCGTTGTTTGTGCCTCTTGGGTGGTCACCGTCCAAACCGATCGTGGCGGGTCTTCCTCTTTGCAGTGACCCTCTACTTGATCGACCCTGGTGTGCTGCTCCAGCCCCTGGTCCACCTGACACCACGTGACATGAGGTCCCAACCTTCTGCTACTGAGGAGAACTCCGAGTGTGCTTCTTCCAAAAGAGATTTCTTTGTTCTTTTTTTTTTTTTTACTTCTTTGTTCTTCAGGCAGTCTGCGGTATAGCTGATATTCCCCAACACTGTGATTCACAACCATCATTCTTTCCCCTCTTTTATTTAGTATCCAGATTTCATGCATATAGCGTGAATGCAAATGCCATGGTTTAAATAAGGAACACCTTATGTCTCAAACTGACATTTTTGGATTTTTTAAGCACGTTAAGCTGAAAAAGGAACACTTTAAATAAAACACTTATATGTACAGATAATAAAAAAACTAAAAAATGTTTGAAAAAATATTTTCAGCAATGTATAATGCACTCAACACACATAATGGGTATTCCCTTTTCTAGGAATTTTTATTGGCCTTCCATGGAAGTGAGATACTGCAATCACAGAAGTGGTAAAACAACACTCGTGTGTCAGAGAAGAATTGTGATCCCTGTGGGTCTAATGGCTGACTTTTCAACAGTAGATGATCCGGTCTTCCTCCTGAAGTGTGGCTGGTGGATTCACACTTTCACCCTTTTAGTTAGCATCCAAGTCAGTTACATATTTCCATCATCCAGCGATGTCAAGCCAACATTAGACTCCTATCTATGTCTCTGCTTTTCATCACATGCCACCAATTAAGACAATGATATTAGTGAGTATAAATGATGATTGAGTTATATTATAAACATCTGATATTTTATGATATATTTTATAATCAAAGACTATGAAATCACATAAATAATTATGCTAGTTATTCATTAACATGAAATTAATGCAAATATTTTAATATAAATTATATTGAATGAACACAACTTAGAAAGTGCCCTAAGTCTCAGTAGTAATAACTTATACATATGCAATTCTATCTTCCAGTGAAAGAATTTTTAAGGAAAGAAGTTTCCCTGAGTATTTTAATCAAAAGAATGGGTTCTAATATCATTAAACAAAAAACACGAAAGGTAAACAAGGGCAAAACCATAAACAAAAACCCCAAAAGTCTTTTATTTATGTTTTCAGAAAGTTTTGTTAAGTTTTGTTAATAAGAAACTAAGGGCAATTATATAAATAACATTCTATACAAAATGAGAGCTAATAGTGTATAAATGTGGACCTTTATTTTGGTAAGCCTACAAAATGTCAGTTTAAACTCATGTGGCCCATTACTTATGTATCTATTAACATTCTCCAATTGAGCATAATCATTCCCTCCACTTATCTACTCCATGAAATTCTCATACATATCAGCGTCATTGGGGAAAGTGTAAAATTTAGCAAATGTGACTTCTATCTTTCTCAAAATAACTTTAATATGCTAATTTTGAAAAGGAGCCATGATATTTCTAGTTATATATTCCATCTTCGTACATGGTTCTTATGAATACTATTAATAATCATTGATAGGATCGTCTAAAAGTTTGATTCATGCATTTTATTAAAGTACCTTGCATTGTTTAAAAATCACTTTCAACAAAGTTTAAGGAAAATATAAATAATATTTTTCTCTAGTGTTTCATCAGGATATTAACTTGGTGTTGAACAGCTAAGACAGTGACATAGACATGGAAACAAATCATGGCGTTTAAATCGACCCAAACCACAGAGACAGCATTAGAAAATGATGCAAATAATACGGTTCTGCATTGAAAAGGCATCTCAGACTCAGAAACCTTTCTTGTTTCTATTTATACAAACTGTCTGCTTGATATAAAATATAGGTCTAGGTAATTCAGTGAAAGTTGACCATCTCCCATGGAGGAGGTCATATGTAGGTCCTTGTAATCGGTTCCCCCTTTCTACCCCACCCTCCCTCCACCCTTCCTGCATCACCACTCTCACGACTGGTCCTGAAGGGATCTGCACCTTGGATTCCCTGTGTTTCCAGGTCCCATCTGTACCAGTATACATCCTCTGGTCTATCCAGATTTGTAATGTAGAATTGGGATCATGATAGTAGGGGTGGAGGAGGAGGAAGCATTTAAGAGCTAGAGGAGAGTTGTATGTTTCGTCAGTGCTACACTGCATCTTGACTGGCTCATCTCCTCCCCATGACCCTTCTGTAAGGGGATGTCCAGTTGCCTACAGATGGGCTTTGGGTCTCCATTCTGCACTGCCCCTCACTCACAGTTATATGATTTTTTTTGTTCTGATGATGCCTGGTACCTGAGCAGATATTAGACATAAGTATTTTGGAAGATATTTTGTACCTCAAATTTTCCTTAGTATTTAATCATGTCACCAGTGCAACTTAACCTTACTTAAGCACATGTTACTTATCTATTCCCATGTTTTACAAGAAAAGCCAGAAACTTATAGTGACCAATATGTATATCACAGGCATTGGCATTGGCGACTGTGAACTACTCAAACATCCCTCTTCCCCTAATTTCCCCTGTGCTCTACACTAATGTGAATCTAACAGAGCCCTGGTGCATGATGGTTAAATGGCCCACTCCAACCCAAAATTTGGCAGTGTAAAGTGACCGTTGTTTCATCTTCCAAAATACCTGAAGATTTTCTTCTGTAGAAATTACAGTATAGAAAACCCTATGGAATAGTTCTACATTTTCATATGGGGTTGCTACCAATCAAAATTGATTTCTTGTTTGTTGCCCTGAAGTTGGTGTGACTCATGATAGCCGTATGGATGGACAACCCAGACACTCAGTGGTTCTCTGCCACCCTCACACTCATTGCCATGTTTGATTACATTGTTGGTCAAGTCATCTCATCCATAGTCTTCTGCTTTCGCCCTGATCTTTACCAAGCACAATGTGTTCCAACTGATAAAATGTCCTCAATGTGTGAAATGAAGGCTTGCTGCCCTCTCTTCTAAGGCACATTCTGGCTCTACTTTCCAGATAGATTTGCTTCTTCCTCAGGCAACTCATGGTATATTAAATATTTTTCTAGCATTATTTTTCCTCCCTTTTCAGGAGTTTGAACATATCATGGCCTGGGGCAGGTGCACCTTATTCTTCAGAATGATAGTTTTATTTATTTATTTTCTTAACAATTTATAGAGATTTTGTGAAGCATATTTTCCCAATGAAATACATAATTCAATTTCTTTTAAAAAAAATCATTTTACTGGGGGCTTATACAGCTCTTATCACAATACAAATACCCATGCCTTGTGTCAAGCACATTTGTACATTTGTTGCTATCATCATTTTCAAAACATTTTCCTTCTGCTGGAGTCCTTGCTATCAGCTCCTCACCACCCCCCTCCCTCCCTCACAAACACTTGATCATTGATCATTTATTATTATTTTGTCATGTCTTAACTGTCCGATGTCTCCATTCACCCACTTTTCTGTTGTTTGTCCCCCAGGTATGGGGTTATTTGTAGATCAATGTGATCTGTTCCCCCTTTCTACCCCACTTTACCTTTACCCTCCTGGTCTCCGTACTCTCAGGTTGGTCGTGAGGGGTTTATCTGTCCTGGATTCCCTGTGCATCCAGCTCATATCTGTACCTGTGTAAATGCTCTGCTCTAGCCAGATTTGTAAGGTAGAATTGGGATAATGATAATTGGGGGGCGAGAGGGGGAGTATTAAAGAACTAGGGGAAAGGTGTATGTTTCATTGTTGCTGTACTGCACCCTGACTGGCTCATCCCTTCCTTGTCACCCTTCTGTAAGGGGACGTCCAATTGTCTACAGATGGGCTTTGGGTCACCACTCCACATTCTCCCTCATTCACATTGATATGATTTTTTTGTTCTGGACCTTGGGTGCCTGATACCTGTTTCCATCGACACCTCATGATCATGCAGGCTGGTATGCTTCTTCCATATGGACTTTGTTGCTTTTCAGCTCGTTGGCCGCTTCTTTGTTCTCAAGCCTTTAAGACCCCAGATGCTATATCTTTTGATAGTCAGGCACCATTAGCTTTCTTCATCACATTTGCTTATGCACCCATTTTGACTTCAGTGATCGTGTCGGGAAGGTAAGCATCATGGAATGCCAGGTTATTAGAACAATGTGTTCTTGCGTTGAGGGAGTACTTGAGTCGAGGCCCAATGTCCATCTGCTACCTTGATACTTAACATGTAAATCTGTACATAGATCTATTTCCCTATCATTATATATAAATATATTTACATATGTATACATGCCTGTATTTAGACTTGTATAAATACCCTTTGCCTCCTATTTCTTTCCTCTATTTTCTTTCACTTTTCTCTTTGTCCCACTATCATGTTTGGCCTTCAATTAGGTTTCAGTAACTCCTCTCCATTACATTGCCCTGGATCAAGCCCTACCAGGTATCCTACGCCCTCCTTGTCATCGATTTTAGATCACTTGTTTTTCCCTTGACCCTGAGTTTGTTAAAAGCCTCTTCCTTTCCCCTGTCTCCCCTCCCCCACATCCCCCAGACTGTAGGTCCCATTGTTTTCTCATCTGGATTGTTTGTCCTGCCTTTATTATATAGAAAGACACGCAGAGATAATAATAAGCACAAAAACAAGACAGAGCAAAACAACCCCCCTTGACACCCCCCTCCAACACAAACAAATGACAAAGAGAAGCCTATACAGATTTCCAGGTCTGTTTGTGGATCTTTAGGAGTGTTTTCCAGTGGAGTCTGATGGGGTGCCACACCCTGGCCCCAAAGTCTATTTTTGGTATTCCCCAGGGACTTCATTGCTTTGCTCCCCTTGCTGCTCTGTTGCATGCCCTTAGCATTTTGCCCAGGGTGCTGGGGTTAGATCTGGCACAATTCCCACACTCTGCCTCCAGTATTGTCCCTGGTAGCAATTTGGGTCAGTGAGGGAGGCAGTGTCTCGTGGTGGGGCTGGCACTATGGTGCGCTCTGTGCATTGAGTGCTCTGAGCAGGAATATCGTTCTTGGGGCTTTGTGAGTCAGGATGTGCTGCTTCCATGTGCATTGATTATGGATCTAAGAAAATTTGAATCCTTAGCAACTTCAATCTTTTTTTTAATCCATTTATCATCATACTGCTCCATTTATCATGACAATATTCCACAGCTATTCATAAGATTTTGAACATGTGATTTTTTTTTCAGAAGAGACTGCCAAGCTTCTCTTTCTATTATGTTTCAGTCCTGAAGCTTCACTGAAACATATCCACCTTGGGTGAACTTGCTGGTATTTAAAACACCAGTGACATAGCTCCAAGCATCACATCATCACTCTAGCCACCGCAATACAAAAAAACACAGCCCCTAACTACAATAGAATAAAATTGGGCTAGAGAATGGTAGTACTGGAAATATCTGTTGTTAGCTCTAAAATACACGTGCTTACAAGACATTGCTATGCCTTCAGGTCATGTTGACTGCTTTTTCAAATAGTGTTTAAGTATGGAAGACATTACTGGTATAGCTGAAATCACCCTATGGATAATTGAACATGGATTGCTAACAAACAGCTCTACTACAAGGCTGGTAAGAGTATTTAATTTACAATAGCTAGGGTAAGATGCATCAGTAGCTTTTAAACTCCTATATATACTTTGATTTTTCTAGTGCCTTCATTTCCACCTCTCAGGGTTGTGCTGAGGAGTAAGTGAATTAAGACTTCTAAAATCCTTCACTGGTGGAGAGCAGGTTGCACGTGCTCAATAAATGTTATCCGTCATTGATATTATGGTTTTGTTTTCTCAGATCTTAGCCTCATGCAAAATAAATAGCTTCTTAAGGGATTACCTTCAGATTACACACTCCTTACTTGCTGATAGGTAGCAGACAGTACTAATCAAACGTGGCACTCCACCCTTAGGACCAGACAAGGCAGTGGGATCCTAGCAATCAAATGCTCTAACCAGCATCTGCAAAGTAATTGGGTTTGGCATGTAGAAGCAAATTTATTTTGTCACTTAAGACTATAGATTTTTTCAAATGAATAACTTGGTGATCTGAGATTAAAAGGGCCCCTGCCTCTTAGATTTCAACTATGACTAAGCACAAAGACAATGAAATGTCTGAATAAATGTTTGTTTTAAATAGGGACATTTGCATACACATATACACACAAACATGTACAAATGAGATATGTTCTAAACACTTCAATATAAATGATACAAAACAAAATATGGATATTTTCCTGGATGATTACCCAGAAATTTCATCTTTTATATTAATCAGTTGGAACCAATCAATTTTAATTCATGGTGACCCAATGTATGTCAAATCAGAATGATCTTTTACAGGGTTTTTGACAAGTCACTTTTGTTTCTTTTACTGTAGATTGCTTGGACTTTTATCCAAGACCTGGGTAGTTTAACTCAAATCCCCAACCTCTTAGCTAACAGCCACACATGTTAACATGTTTACTGCCCAGGCACTCTTGTGTATGAAAACAAACAGAAACATCATTTTGAGTTGCTGGCTACTCAGAGTAACCCGGTGTGACCGAGTGGAAATACTCCCGAATCTTTCTGCGGTGGAATCTGTACAAAAGTGTTCTTCTGCATCTTTCCCCGTGGAGCCACTGGGGGTTCGCACCGCCAACCTTTCCATTAGCAGCTGGGCATTTAACCACATGACACCAAGCTCATCCCTTCAACATAAACTCAAAGCCATTGCCATAGATTTTTAACCCGCAAGGGTTTCTAAGGTTGTAAATCATTACAGAAACAGATGGCCTCACTATTTTTTTCTGAGTAGCTGCTAGTGAGTTTGAACCACTGACCTTAAGGTAAGTCCAACACACTTGCCTGCCACTGCCACTAGAGCTCCCTCTTTGTATATTAGCTTATCAAAACTTGCAAGTGGTTTTATATATATGTATATATATGTATGTATGTATGTGTGTGTGTATATATATTTATATCTATCTATATCTATATATCTCTATCTATCTATCTATCTATATATATATATATCATGACACACTGCTCTGATCTGTTTCATTTGCTAAGAATACATTTCTAGTCTCTCTTATGTGGCTATGTTTCTTATTCTTCAAATATTCCTTCCTTCATCTGAGAAGTCTTGCTTGACTTTCTTGATTTTTTTGGTAGGAGGCTCTTTGGTTATTCTGTGGATAATCTATGTCATAGTCCTTAGTCACATGACAATCACTAAGTATATTGTCTGCCTAACACTGTGAACTCTTTAATAAAAGAAACTTTGTTATTCTGTTTTAACGATCTTGGTATGGTTTTAGGACTGCAGTAGATACTAAATAATTGTTTCCTTTAATGAGAAGGTCTGGTGACATTGCCAGAATCACAAGATCTGATCCTTTTTTGGTTTTGCTCAAGCTTTATAGCCGATCTCATTTATTGCAATGTCTCCAAGTAATTTGCATAACTAAGTACACTACTTTAGACTAGAATTTGTACTTCAAACTTCCTCAATAATTATTCTGAAAATATAGAAGTTTAAACACAAGGTGGACACTTTTCCACTATTGAGAGCCCTTATATTGTTAATGTAGTGAATAAGTCAAGTGATTAAATCAAGAATAAGTCTTGATTTAATAGTCCTGTCCTAAGATAGAAGCATTTTTGCTATGCTAATATTTGATGATTGGAGTTCAATCAGAACTATAAAAAAGTAAAATCCCTTGTGTCAAAAAAATAATCCCAAACTCTTCTTTGTCCATAACAACCAGTCCCAGACTGGGTCTTGTAGAGAATGTGTGGATTGTTCTCTTCTGGTTTCTATGCTGCTTCCAGGTTTTCTGTATGTTTCTATTATTTCATCACAATCTATGCTGTAATTATGTTGCATGCAACCATCATGTTAACAAGTATCACGGTGTGTGATGACACTCTACCTTTGTCTTCCACACTACAAACAATGACTGGCACAGTGTAGGAGTCACAAATATTTGTTGATTTAAAATATTTGTCAAAATGAATGGCTCAAAGAATTGTACATTCTATTCAACATCATGTCCTGATCGTGAAACACACTACACAATGGATTTCTACTTCAGGATGACCTATTATAACCATCTTATGAAACCCTTATTTTCCTAAGGCATGATGATAGCTTTGCTGTGTTGAAATAGAGTAGATAGACTTTGGCTTGAAATCCTGCTATACAAAACAGTGAAAATATAATAAAAAATTCATAAACTGTAGAGAAACAAAAATTGGATTCAGTATTTTTCAATATTTTTTTTACTGAATCTACACTGAACCAAGGATTTCTAGATTGAATGTTAAGCCCTTAAATAACAGTTTCACTATGAGTAAGAAATGTGTGTATGTTTATGTTTTTAAATTCTTTTTTTAATTTTTAAATGAATCATTGGAAATTTGCTTTAAAATGGTAGCTGTCATACTAAGATGAATTGACCCAGTTTGCTAGTTCGTCTTTAAACTTTCACTCACATGTATCCATACACATCCATATACTTAGACATACCATGTTTTCTGAAAACTACTCAAGGGAAAAAAAGATGTGGAATGTGCCTTAAATACACTATTATGTATTATTGTCCTAAATGCATACACCTGTAGATGCTGTTGTGTTTCTCTAAGTAAAACCATACTTTTAAAGTATTAATTCTCAGATATTTGGACTTCAATTTCCTTAACATTACTAAATCAGCATCCTCGAAATTATTAAAGTAGGCTACCCTAGCACATCAAGTGCATTTTGTTTTCCTTGTAAATGACATAGCCTTTGTTTTCTGTTCTTACTTATATATGCATTATACATAGACTACCTATAAATGAACGTTTGTTCCATGAAAATATCTAACTGTGGTACTAAAGATTGTGCCTCCCAATCAACTCCTCTTGGGCACTGGTATTATCATCAATATTTATAGTTTAAATACGATGCTGACTTATAGTTCATTATAGTGGAGAGTTGATTTCCTCTGTCTTCACATTTATACTTATTCAGAAAACTGGAATTATGAACATGTATTTGCCACTGATGTGGGAATTTTCATGAATATATTCTTAATGAATAGCTTTTATAGATGTACAGATATTTCAACACCGTGACAGTACATGATTTTATTTTGTAGTGTGTAAGGATGACAGATGTCATCTTAGGTATGGTATGCAGATTCTATTTTCATAAGTACAAGTACCAACGTCTTCCATCCATAAAGGGCACTTGACACTCTCTGTAGAAGGAAGAGTTGCTCTGACATGTCCTCGTCAACCGTCATTTTCAGGGCTTCACGTTCTACACATTTGGGTCAGTGTGGCTGAAGGAATCGTGGTAGTAAGTTAGTGTGTTTGGAAAACTATGTGTCTTGTGAAAATAACTTCAACTTCTACAGACTTTAAAATATTAAATAAAAATCTGCATGATTTTAGCCTTTTCCACTAAAACTACCAGATTGCTACAAAGTAACAGACAAAAGGAAAATGCTTCATGTAGGGTAACTTCACAATCAATTCCACTAGAACGATAATGTTCATTTAAATGTATATTATTTGACCAGTTAGGACTAATTGTAATAATGCTTTGGAACTCTACAGATCCAGGGAAGCGATTAGAGGGTAGCACTTGCTAGTAGTTAGAAGTAGAAATGTTAGAGTCAGTTGTTTCTGGATTCAAACTCTGTTGCCAATCTTCTATGTTTCCTTGGGCAAAACGCATGGCCTACTATTGCACCCACCTTTCATTTCAGCTTTACACAGAGGTGAGGAGAATGTCCACCTCACAAGTTTAAGGAACACATGTGCTAATAACTGTCACATTCTTAGAATAGTGGCCCATAGAGGTTAAACTAAGATGTATCTTATCAGTAGATATTACTTTTCAAATAGTTGTTATGAGAGTCCTATTGCCCCTTCCCTCTTTTCTATTCTCCTTGTTTAAAAATAATGGTCACAAAAAAAATAATAATAATGGTCACAAATTGAAACTAGTATATAAAACAAGGGATGCTAATTTGATAAGGCCAAGTGATTCATTGTTTGTGTTTAACGTTGAAGATACTGTGGCTTTAGAGTACCTATGAAAGCAGAGCACCTTTTCAGTGCTTCCAGATTCAGTAGTGGAGTTCGGTTTCCAGCAACATCACTTCTCTATTTATTTATATGTGAATATTAGTCAGGAAAATGAGAGGAAATCTACCTGAAAATATTCTAGAAAGCTGTGTTTTCCCCTCAGGATAAAAGAGGCTCAATACAATGTAAGCCGCAAAAGAGCAAAGTCCCTAGGATGTGCCCACCACTGTCTGTGAGTCTGTTCCTATGCATGTATACACACACACATATATATTATACATACATAGGTAGTTAGGTAAGTCGTTATGGGAGTCACTCACTGCCATAGATACAGAGGAGAGCTGCCCTTGGGAGGTTGGAGCCTGTCCATCTCCTGGGGGAAGGAAAGCCTCAGCAGTCTCTGTGGAGCAGCCCATCGGTTTCAACCACTGATCTAGGTGTGGGCTTCCCAAAGTTTAATGCAGCCTGTGTTTTGTCATTTCTCTTTCAATGGAAATTAAATGTCTACCTTTTTATTTGACATAAGATACGTTTTATTAAAATGATTGTTATTCTCATTGTTAACCACCTCCAAACCTTCCTATTTGCATTGTAGAAAGCACAACATAGGATACTATAGGAGGAAAGGTTCTATAGTCAAATAGTCTTGCATTGGACTCGTGTAGAGAGAGTGCATTTATCACAGCACCACTTGTGACCTTCAGAAAGACAGTGCGGTACAAAGGGAAACAAAAATATATTTCCCAACGATATTTTTTGTGTCTAACATCTCATGGTAATAGTGTTTCACAGAGTCCCAATCATTGGGGAAATACAACCGTATTTGTCATATAAACAGTATAATCTGAGACTTCGTTTCAGGTGTAAAACAATACAAATGGCAATTATCTTCTGTATTAATATCCTAAGGCTTCAGTTACAATTTCCAAAAATTGGATGTCTTAATACCACCGACGTTTATTTTCTTCCAGTTCTCAGGAGGACAAATCCAGGCATCCGTGGAGCTGCACTCCCTAGGCAGGCTCTATGGGAGATTTTTTCCCTCGTCTCTTCCAGCTTCTGATGACCCCAGGCCTTCTTGAATTGTGGCCACATCCCTCCAATCTCTGTCTCCATGGCCACATTACCATCACTTCTCTTCCTTCTGCCTCTATTTGGAAGATGATATTTGATTTTATTTAAGGGCTACACTGATTCTTCAGGAAAATAATTCTTCTTCTTAAGACCTTAATTTAATTATAACACTTACCATCCATGGTAATCTTCAGTCCACTGTCATGGACGGCACCGTCCAGAGCTTCCATAGATTAGGACCTATATGCATATTTCTATGGAGCACCCTTCAACCCACTACATCCTCTATTGTGGTTAAGTCAGCGATACTACCTTTGTCTTTTGCAATTCTCTTCCATTGAAAGCAAGGTAGAAGAACCCAAACATAATGTACTTTATGTATGACGCTCAGTTATTGTCCCTCTGATGTCTCCCTGAAAGGAACATTGTAGGAGATGACTGAAATCCACTGTTGAGTTTTATTTAAAAGCTAGAGTTCCTTGACATAAATTGCTAAAAGTACTAGAGAAATTCTGCAGTGTCTTCACTTGCACGCTACAGGGTTGTTCATGGAGACAATAAATGAATGGGGCACAGGTTCCACAAGCTTTATTAGGGAATGGCTTGAACAATGAATCTCTCAAGCCAAACTCTGATTGGCAATCGAGTCTCTTTTATAGTGTCACAGCTGGGCTCCAAGTCTAGTGCATCTGAGCACAGCTGGGATTTCAGCATTGACAAGAGATATAAAGGGGGGATTGCTTCACTTTTGTTTGGGCTTCTTCATGCCTTACTTTGGGACACAATAGGAAACTTTTGTCTATTATTTTTATCTGAACCCGTGTTTGGTATTTTTCCTCCTTGTGAAACAAACAAACAAACATAAACAAATGGAAACCCCCCCCTGTTCCAAATCCTCTGATAGCTAAATAAATACAATATAATGGAACTCTTCCTCAACCAAAACATTCACATACTTGAAAACAAATCAGAAGTTGTGAAGCACTCAGAAATAATATTCTTTTTAAAATCATACATATTTATTTTCAGAAAATAAATATCCAAGATATTTATATCCAAGAAAATATATCTGAGAATTCCCCCCTTATAGGAATGAATCCAATATAATAGGTTTTGGTCTTCTGATTTATATATACTTTGATAGACAGACACAGTAACTCTTAACGGGTTTATACAATACCATGGATATAAAATAATTGGAAATGTTTTATTTGTGGAGTCAATATAAAAAAAGAAGAATTACATGAAGAATAAACTTTGAGATTTCCATTATATATTTATATTTAATTTTATATTTATATTCATAAATATGCTTATGTTCATATCCTTTTTATAGAGTTACTTATGAAAAAACAAATTTTAACTTACATATATGGGACTCCAAAAGAGTATGTAATTTGCTTGCATGGTTTAAAGCACCAGGTAAAATGATATGCATCATCCAAACAGTAAGATTACCAATTAAATATATTTCTATAATCTTTTACAAATGCTCTAGCGTAGAATTCCTCTACATGCAAAGGTGATACATGTGGAGCAGGTGTAAAGAAACAAATGCTTATGGACAATCTGGTACATTCCTCACTAATTTCTATTCTTATTTAACCTAAATGGCTTTGTTTCCTTTCCATACCCATTAAGACTGTGTTTTCTTGAGTGTTTTTTTTTTTTTAAGCAAAAGAGAAGAAATTTATTGGAGCCCATACGGGAAACCCTAGAGAGGCCCAGCATACCCTACTGTGTAGGCATGTCCAGCAAAGGGCCGTATATACCATTCACTGCACCCCCATGTCCCAGAGGGACTCCCCTTAAGCTGATCCCCAAAGCCCCAGGACTGGCTGGGGATGGGGGACAAGACTGTGTTTTAAATGAAAGCCCCAGTCTGCCCTAATAGCTGTTCAGGACCTTCAGGTTGGGTAGCTTGCCTCAATATCCCTGGTGACTCCTCAGAGGAGCCTTGAACTAGATATGGTGTCTTTCTCAACCGAAGCGTTCCTAGGACTTTCTTTGATCGTCTTCTCAGCCTCTCCACTCTCCACCTCTCAAGGAGCATGTGGAAACGCTGTCAGAAGGGGAGAGGTGTGATTTCCCAGTCCTTTCTGCCCCTTTGTTATTGCAGCAGAAAGGTGAAAAAAAGGAAAAGATCCAATTATGGGTCTTCAAGGTGTTAGCCTGAAATTCAGGCCTCTCCCTTGTCTTAGATATTAGAAAAGAAACACGATTTCTCTGTGTGAAGGAATGGAGTGACATTTGTAGCAGATGGAACGGAACAGTTACCTCTCACCTACGCATATACATGGAGCTCTCATCATATTGTAATTGCTCATGCTCTTCTTGTTTTTGAAATTGAAACCTCTTAGGACAGATTATAAATTCCATTTAATTCTTATGAAAGTATTCAGTTAGATTTTTTTGCTAATCACAGTTATTAAAATATGAGTATGTCTTAGGGAAATATTTGATCGAATCTAATTAGTATTATTTTCAATTACTATCCAGTTCTCATCTTTCCTTCAAATCTTTGCTGGAAAATCACAGGTCACAGATGACCATACTACTACTGCTTCTGTTAACATTCCTGAGCCTAATGCCTACTCTGCTCTTTCTTTCATCAGCAGCACTTTTAACTTTTTAGTATAATATATAAACTACTTGTTTGTAAGGCTTCCTTATTATTGACTCTGTTGTTTCCTCTGTTAGAGAGTAAACTCCACGGGCAATGATTTTTCTCAGTCATGTTCACTGATTCATCCAAAGCATCTAGAAGTATGCCTGACATAATCATAAATATTAGTTCATTCCATCACAGAAATGTTCCTTTTTTACAGAAGCCCTCCCTCCGCAGCCCCGCCCCCCCTAAAAGTTACAGTGATCTTGAGTTCTGGGTGCTCACCTGTGGAGTGCATGGGGTGTCTTTAGGTAGTGATTTCTCTACTATTGGCCATGCAAAGGGCACAGATCTGACTGTCTGGTCATATTTCACGTCTGGCATCCAAACTGTTCTACTTGCTATTTCTCATTCATGTATACTAAACAAAGATGTCTTGGGTTTTCTTGAATTTGTTAACATTCCATTACCCTTAGGTTTAATACCAGCAAAAGCAGTTTTTAACTAAATAGGTCTATGTTTATAGCACCACGTTATCTGCACCATCCATGACAGAATCAACAAACAAACTAAAACCTACCTGGTAAGTAAATGAATCAACTGCTCTGGACATGTCCAAATATTCATCCAGCTAGGCAATTTACTGTATTGATTGTTCCTTTGTGTAGTATTCTCATTTGAAGCTGAAGTATGATTTACTCCAACTATTGTAAGGCTGACTTCATAATCCTCTTTAATTTGGAAGTTAAAAAAACCACTTTATTTAAACAGGTCACATCAGTGAAGTATAGTGAATAAGTCAGGGAAACAAGTTAGGTTAATGTTTAAGAAAAAGATCTGGGAAAAATTAGGACCTAATATCGGGGGTTTGAGTGGAGAGAAAATGTTTTGAGAAATGATGTACAAATGCACTTTACACAGTTGATGTGTGTATGGATTGGGATGACAGTTGTATGAGCCCCTAATAAATTGTTAAAAAAAAAAAAAGAAAAGAAAAAGATCTGGAGAGTGTGGGGAGAGACAAGATAGCTCTTAATATTTTGCCTAATTTATATGCCAGATGGTATTTTCATGTAATGTTGTAACTTTTGGGGGTGCGTGATTTAGTTGTGTCGCAGTGGAAACATCAAATATTTTGTTTCTCAAACTCTGTGGCACAGGACCAGTTTGCTTGCTGGCTGTTGTATTGTTTTGGGGTGTTATTGAGTGGGTTCTAACTCAGAGCAAAACTGTGCACAAGAGGAAACACTGCCTAATCCGGGGCCATGTTAACACTTGTGCATAGAACTGAGCCCATTATTGCAGCCACTGTGTCCATCCATCTTGTGCAGGGCCTTCCTTACTAAGCATGGCGTCCTTCTCCAGGGACTTCTCTCTCCTGGAAACATGCTTAAAGTACTGTAGACAAAATCTCACCATCCTGGCCTGGTATGGAATATTCTGGCTCTACATCTTGCATGACATATTTGTTTGCTCTGTTGACAATCCAAAGTATTTTGATATTCTTCTCCAGCACCATAAGCCACATGCACAGTCTACCGTATCCAGTGTCCAACTTTCCCATGCATATAACGTAAATGAAAACAGTATGACTTGGGTCAGGTGCACTTTCATCTTGAAGTAACATCCTTGGTTTTCAGCTCTTTCAAGAGATTTTGTGCAGCCGATTTACCCAATGCACTACGCCCTTGGATATGTGCCTCCACGAGCATTGATTGACGATGCAAGTACGACAACATTCTTGACAACTTCAACCTTTTCTCTATTTATTATTATGATTGCCATTGATTCAGCTGTGAGGATTTTGTTATTCTTTACATTGAGTTGTAATCCATATTGAAGGTTGAAGTCCTTGACCTTGATCTGCAAGTGCTTCAGCTCCTCTTCACTTTCAGCAAGTAAGGTTGTGTTATCTGCATATTGAAAGTTGTCAAGAAGCACCAAACCTGCTGCTTAATTCTTTCCACCAAACCTGCTGCTTAATTCGTTCCACCAAACCTGCTGCTTAATTCTTTCCACCAAACCTGCTACTTAATTCTTCATACACTCCAGCTTGCCTGATTATTTTTTTCTCAGCATACAGATTGAATAAGTGTGGTAAAAGGATACAACCCAATCATACCCTTTTCTGATTTTAAAGCATGCAGTATTCTCTTATTCTGTTTGCACAACTTTTTCTTGACCCATGTACAAGTCCCACATGAGTACAATTAGGTGTTTTTAGATTTTTCTTTTTCTCATTGTTATTCACAGTTTGGTATAATCTACACAGTCTAGTGCCTTGGCATAGTCAGTGAAACACAAGGTAACATATTTCTGGTATTTTCTGTTTTCAGCCAAGATCCATATGGTATTAGCAATGATATCTCTTGTTCCATGTCCTCTTCTGAATCTGGCCTAAACCGCTCACAGCAACCTCTCTATGTACTGTTGTAACTGTGTGGGGGATTATATTCAGCAAAAATTTACTTGTATGGAATATCAATGATATTGTTCAATTGTTTGAATATTCTGTTGGGTCACCTTCCTTTGGAATGAGTACAAATGTGGATCTTTTCCAGTCAGTTGGCCAAGTAGCTGTTTTCAAAATTTCCTGGCAGCAATGAGTAAGTGCTTACACTTGTTGAAGCATCAGCTCCTTGAACCATTTCAATTGGTATCCATCAATTCTGGGAGCCTTGTTTTTGGCTCCTGTTTTCAGTGCAGCTTGAATTTCTTCCTTTAGTACCCTTGGTTCTTACCATATTTTACTTCCTTAAAAGGTAGGATGTTGACCAGTCTTCTTTGGTACAGTGATTTTGTATTCCCTTTTTATTGTCTTTTGAAGCTTTCTGCATCATTCAATATTATGTCATAGAATTTTTCAATATTGCGACTCCAGGCTTGAATACTTTCTTGAGTTCTTTCAGTTTAAGATATGCTGAGGATGCTCTTTCTTTTTGGTTTTCTAGCACTCGGTTTTGTTTTCATCTCATTATAATATTTTACTTTATCTCCTGGAGCTAATCTTTGAACTGTTCTATTCAACAATTTGGTGTCATTATTTCTTCCATATGCCTTAGCTACCTAGGGAAAAACAAGTGTCAGAGTGTCTTCTGACACCCACTTCTTTTCTTTTCTTTCTTTCCTGTCTTTCTAAGGACCTTTTATTTCTTCATGAATGCTGTTCTTGATGTCCTCCCACAGCTCACCAGGTCTATTGTCAGTGATCAATGCAGCATAGACTCAAGGTCGTATTCTGGCTCTCTTGGCCTTGGTTGTTTTAAAATTTTTTCAGACTTGTTTTAATTTTCTTTAGTTTCCACCTGAACGTTCATATGAACAGTTGGTTATCTTTTGCACAGCCAGTCCCTGGCTTAGCTGCTGATAATTGAGCTTCTCCATCGTCTCTTCCCACAGATGTAGTTAATTTGGTTTCTGTGTACTCCGTCTGAAGCAGTCCATGTTTCCGTTGCTGTTTGTGCTGTTGGGGAAAAGTATTTGCTACCATGAGATCTCCAGGATCCTTTCTATCACTAAGACTATATTTTGCAACATCTGTTCCTTTTCCTTTGTTTCCAACTTTTTCATTCCAATGGTCAATAATTACCAATCCGTATTGTTGCATGTTTGATCGATTTCAGACGGAAGAATTTAGTAGAGTTCTTCATTTTCTTCATCACTAGCTTTCGGGGTTGCTGCATTTATATTTGAATTTATATTTGAAACAATAGCTTTATTGATTAGACTTCATTGGCTATATATGGCAGACAACATTATACTTCAAGACAGAACTTGAAATGGTTTATTGACTAGAAATACAGTGCCATTCCTCTGGCTTGTGTCATGTCCAGCACACTAACTAACCCATGTAATTTTTCTGATTCACCAGGGCCAACACCAGTCCATTTCAGCTCACTAATGCTGAGGATACGGATGTTTATGTGTTCTATTGCATTGAGGACTTCTACTTGTCCTAGGGTCATGCTTCATAAATTCCAAGTACAGATTATTAGTACATTTTTGCAGGTGATTTTTTTCTCAATTTGCGTTTTGTTCCGTTAGCAAATGAAGGCTGCAAAGGCTTTACTTTCCTAGTTTTTACTACATTCAAGACATTATAATCCATTTTACTTTGAGAATGCAGGACTTCAACAGTCTTCCTGTTACTGATGTGTTTCTTTTCTCCCTCTATTTTTTTTTTCATTTCTATTCGTTGCAGGCCAAGATTTTGGTAAAATGTGAGTTTTTTGAAAGATGCTTTATGTCAAATTGCATTGAACATTTGCAAATGCTTCCCCTTTATTTTTATATATTTTTTTCTGACTGGTATCAACCCCTTCAAACACAGACATTGACTTGAGGCCCATACTTTCAGTCACACTGCCAAATGCACACTAGGAAGAGATTCATGCATAAATTAATGGGCCATTCTCCACAAAGCAGAACAAAGAGGAATCCGGGTCATGACAGCTTGGTGGGAGGGAGCTTAAGTCCTTGCCCCTATTGCTCCCACCTGAGGGCAAAATGTAAATTCAGCCACACTTCTCTGCTTTGGGATCTGCTTCAGTGGAAGATCCGATCTTCTAAAATTGAGTAACAAACCAAGAAGTCCATAAAAGTCTGTGAGTTGCCTTGAAAGTTTGTTTGCAGCGTGTCCACTAAATCCACAAGCTTGACTCCGAAGCCAAAGTTATGTCTCCGACGCTGTTACATCTGCCTCATGTAGACTTTCCAGCCACCATGGTTATCTGATGTTCCAGCTCACATACTAGAACCAGATGATGACTGCCGGCAGTGGGAAGAAGTGACTGTTACCGTCCTCTGGCAGCAAGCAAAGTTGATAGCTGTCTAAATGTTCATACAATAAGATGTAGACAGTGCCACAGTCATTGAAGGTCGCTTAGTAAAGAGATGAAAAACCCTACCCACCTACCCAGGGTTTCGAGTCAGATCATAAGGCTCTGCCCTGTGCTTACATGGCATCTTAAATTAGTAATTCTCTCTTAACCTTACTATTTTCATCTATGAAATACATTGAAGTTATTAGGAGCCGTATAGTCCCAACTCACAGCAACCTACGTATAAAGGAAGAAAACACGGGCCTGTCTTAACCATCTTCCCATTCATTGTTAGGTTTGATTGCATCGTTGTGGCTATTGTCTCAGCCCAGTTCACTGACTTTCCACGTTACCAAATATGAAGTCCTTCTCCAGGGCCTGGACCTTCCTGGTAGCGTGTCCTTCCTGATATATATCCTGATAATACAGGGAGATGAAATGTCACAATCCTGGCTTTTGAGAAGTATTCTGGTTGTCTTTCTTCCAAGACAGATTTGTTAATTCTTCTGGCAGTCCATTCTAACCTTAATATTCTTTGCTAATACCATAATTCAAATATATCAATTCTTCTTTGATTTTCCTTTTTCATTGTCCATGCAAATGGGGCTATTGATATTACCTTGGCTCATATCAGGTGAACCCGAGTCTTCAAAGTGATATCTTTGATTTTAATCCCTTTAAAGATGTCTTTTGCTGCATATTTGTCCATTGTAATATGTTACTCAAATTCCTGACTGATGCTTCTATTTCTGTTGATTGTGGATTGAACTGAAATTAAATCCTTGGCAACATCAAAATTTTCTTTGTTTATCATGATGTTGTCTACTGGTCCAGTTGTAGGTATTTTTGTTTTCTCTGTACAATGTAGAAAATAATTATTTTTATGGACAAGATTCATTGGATGTCAAATATTATCATTTTAGTACTATATAATTGTTAACTATAGTAATGGAAGCCATATTCTTTCTATATTGCATCATAGCAGAATAAATAATGGTGTATTATTATTAAAGTAACTTAAATTTTATTCTATTAAAGAACGCTTTTAAGTTAACAAAATTCAATACGTATTTTATTCTTAAAGCAGCAGGTTGACTAATTAAATCCTTGAATCCACTCATCTAATCATTTAGTTTTTGTCCAATATATTTTGAAAAGATATGTGCTATTAATGTCATACAATTTAATGAAGAGGATGAGAAACCTTCAGCCAACCTAGTGTATCTCTATCTCTATCTCTATCATCTCTATCTCTATCATCTCTATCTCTACCTCTACCTCTATCTCTATCTATCTATATCATCTATATCTATATCATCTATATATATCTACATCTATATCTATATCTATCTACATCTATATCTATCTATCTATCTGTCTATCTATCTATCTATATATATATATATGTAATAGTTGGTTGCCAATGGCATAGAGACAAATTCTGTGAAGAGGGTGGCATTGTTGGTTAGGCATTGGGCTACTAATGATAAGGTCAGTGATTCAAACTAATCAGTCTCTCCTCAGGAAAAGGATGAGGCTGCCTGCTTGCATAAAGATTTAGAGTTTAGAAATTCTCTGTAGGGTCAGTTTTAGTACAAATCCACTCAATGTCTGTATGATTATTTTGTGATGTTCTATAAGGATTGACAGTGCTACTTCAATCAAGTTAGTATAGCATTTGTGCATCTGTCTTTTAATGAAAGTGTGGCAATATCTTTAGAGTCATTTCACTGAATATTTAAAAGATCAAAATATGAAGGAAAATGTAAATGCAAGGTTAAATTTCTATTTTGTTTTCTGATTTCTCTAAAGTGGGGCCTTTGGGATGTTTCTTGTAAAAGTATTATATAAACTCAATTTGGAACTAAACCCCAAAACCCACTACCATGAAATTGATTCTGACTCATAGTGTCCCTGTAGGATAGAGTAGAGCTAACATCAGTTTGTTGTTTTCATTTTTCATGCATGGAATTGTATTTTCCTAAAATATGTCAACTTGGCATTTATATAATGATGCAATTAGAAGTTATGATCTGATGGAATCATCAAATCTCTTATAAGGAATTATAGTGTGCTATAGTAGCAATACTCAGGACACGCTCTTAATCGAATATCATAGAAGGTTTCCTGGGTTTGACCTCTGTCACTTTTTCTTTTAAAACCCAAATTAAAATCCATGGTCATCAAGTTGATATTGACTCACCAGGACTTTGTAGGACAGAGTAGAACTACTCCCTTTGGTTTCCGAGATTGCAAATATACATTTTCTTCCCCAATAGTAAGCAAAGCCTTGTCTCAAGACCCAGGTGGTCTCCAGAGGCTATAAATCTTTATAGGAGCAGACGGCCTCATATTTCTCCTCCAGAGCAGCTGGTGGTTTCAAATTAATGACTTCATAGTTTTTAGTCCAATACATACCACACTAAAGAGATACGATAATATAGGTGGAGGGTCTTCAGTACAACCATAAAAGAACCAGGAATGTAGTATATCCATATATCTGGGATCCCTGTGCTGAGAAAGTGCTGGACCCAGATAAAGAATAATAAGAAACTACCTCAAATGCAATAGGAAGAGAAAACCTAGTTTCCTAGAATTCTGATTTTCAGTCTTCTAAACTATGACAGAATGAATTTCGGTTTGCTAAAGCCATCTACATGTAGTGTTTCTTGTAGTTATAAAAGCATTAGATAACTAGCATATATAGCTAACATAGCTGCCCAGATGGTTATCTTTATGGAAGCTGACTGCTGCATCTTCCTAAGTGAAGTGGATGGTAGCTCCCAACCAACTGTGGGGTTAACAACCAAATGCTTAACCGCTGCCCCCCTGGGGCTCCTTCAGGTATTGAAGATGGGGTGATGTATCAGTAATTCAAGACACTTATAAAGAGTACACATGGCAGTGTGTGCGTATTGAGAGGAGGCAATACGCATTTTTAAGTTCCAGGAAAACAAAAAGTAGGTCACATGACTAAGAGAGATAAGACATTAGCATAAAAAGAGGGTCATGGAAATAAATGCTAGTCAGTGAGAAGCATGGGAAACGTGTGAGGCTTGGTAGGGAACACGCACATATCTTCGCCATTAACATGAAATGGCACATAGAAATGTCATTTTCTTTACACTCAGCTGTTCTTTCTTTTCTTAAGTTTGTATGTATGTGTCTATATATATATATTTTTTTTTTAAGTAGTTTGGTTGAGAGATCTCAATTTCTAGCCAGTAGATGTCAAATGAATAAGCTTTATTAATACACTCTTTAACTTAAAAATTAAAAATCAGATACATTATCTCAGATAACCTGGAGATTGAGATCTACGTGTAATGGAAGAACCCCTTAACCCAGACTCTTAACACAGGTCTGGACAGATAACTGGCCTTTTCCCACCTATTTACAACCTTGTTGAGCATCCTGCCGCTTGAGCGCGACACTGCATCCAGCTTCAGATTACACCCAGATCGGCATTGCACAGTCTACTTCAGATACCATCGCATTAATTTGCAGCAAAACATGAGTTCAAATTATTTTTGTTTTATTCTGAATTTATAGATTTGACATCTCTAATCTTCTCACAAACAAGCAGATCACTATTTTAAACTAAAGCCATGTCTAATTTTGAAAATAAAATAGCTTCTAACATTGAACTATTATATTCTATTACCCTATAAACCCAAAGGTGAACTTTTGGTGTTGAAACATTGTTAAATATAATTTAATATCATATTTCATTGGGTCCTGAAATATTGATGGATTTACTTGGTAGAATATTCCATTTAAAATGAAAAATGTATGAATTCTGATTTTTCAGATTATAATTTTAATCTAGGAAACCAAAATAATCATGAATGCATATGCTTTTCCTCGTGGTATACTGGTTGCAAATTGGACTGCTAGCTGCAAGGTGCCACTCTTTAAGAGAAAGATGTTCCTTTCTATGCTCATAGAGAGTGACATATGTACATATATTAATATATAAAGATAGAGGTGTGAAAGGATTAAGGTAGCAGATGGACTTTGGGTCTCTACTTAAGTCTTCCCTCAACACAAGAACACTTTGTTCTAATAATCTAGCACTGTGTAAACCTCACCTTCCTAACAAGATCCCTGAGGACAAAATGGGTGCATAAGTAATGTGGTGAAGAAAGTTGATGGTGTCAGCTCTTAAAAAATACATAGCACCTTTGTCTTAAAAGCTTGAAGTTAAACAAGTGGCCATCTTGCAGGGAAGCAACAAAGCCCACATGGAGGAAGCACACCAGCCTGTGTGATCACAGGGTGTCCACAGGATCAGGTATCAGATGACCAAAACCAAACAATTATTTCAATGTGAAGGAGAAGGGTCAGAGTGGAGACTCAGTGCCCATCTGTTGATAATTGGACATTCCCTCACAGAAGGGACACAGTGAAGGGACTATTAATTCAGGTAACAATACAGCACCAACAAAACACACAATATTTCTCTAGTTCTTTAATGCTACCTCCCACTACTATCATGACCCCAGTTCTACCCCACAAATCCTGCTAGACCAGATTATGTTCATTGGCTCAGATAAGAGCTGTTGACATACAGAATCCAGGGCAGATGAACTCCTCAGAAACAGTAATGGGAGTAGCAATTCCATGAGGATACGGGGAGGGAGGTGGGGAAAGGGTGTAAGGGGGAACTGATAGCAATGATGGTTGTATACACCCCCTTGAGGGGGATGAATAACAGAATAACAGAAATGTGGGTGAAAGGACACAGTGGTGAATGTAAGATAGGAAAAATAATAATAACATAATTTATTAAGGGTTCACAAGTCGGTAGGGTGGAGGGGGGGGCACCAAAAGAGGAGCTAGTATCAAAGGGCTCAAGTAGGAAGATGATGTTTTGAAAATGATGATGACAACATGTACAAGTTTGCTTGATATAATTGATTTGTGGATTGTTACAGTATCTGTAAGAGCCCCCAATAAAATGATTGAATTTGTTTAAGTGTAAAATTAGGTTTGGTTATCATGCTACCTGCACGTGGAAATTAGCTATTGCTAGGATTGCCAACCCTTGACTACACTTTTGCCAATGGGTTTGCAAACTATGGGCAATGAGCCTAATACAGCCAGCCTGTTCACTGGCTATTTTGGAAAATAAGGTCTTATTTGATACACACACAAAGAGCGAAAGCCTCAGAACTGCACAGGAGTTCTACTCTTTTCTTATAGGGTAGCTATGAGTTGGAATTGATTTGATGGCAGCCAATTTGTTTGTTTTTCCCAAATCAGCAAAGTCAGCATTTTGTAACTAATTTTCAAATTTGCTATATATATGTAGCGTATATATATATAGTAATATATATATATATAACGAAGTCTTTGTTTTGTGTAGAATAAGTATATGTACTTGAGGACAAGCTTGCATGTATGGTAAGAGAAAGCAACTGTGAAATATCGAATATGCACTGTGTGTTGAATATATTTTATCATTTATTAAAATATATCAACTAAGTACTGACCATAATGAAAAGGAGTAGCTTGGAATTATGATAAATTGTAGTCTTTCTGTTGAATACCAGTGATGCCAATTGTATTATATTAATATTCACGATCCACATACACTAATTGATTTGTGCTTTAGGAGGAGGAGACTTCCGCAGTCTAAGTTAATATTATCTGGCGATGAGTAGACACGCAGTATATTGTAGTAAAAAATCATGCGGCTATTGAGAGTATTCACAATAGCATATTCCTATACATCTCTTTCCTCATTAATCTTCCCCCATCTCAGTCCTACATGGGGTAATCATTTTATCAGTGAGAGAGAATCAGGTATAATAGAATGTTCTTGTATTGTTCGGTAGTACAGATACTTCAATTACTGTGCCAATGCGCACCTCGGATGACTCAGAGGTGAAGTGTGTGGGGTTTTTGCATTGAATTGTATTTGCATCAAATCATTTACACTAAGCAAGCCAAGGATAAATTGCTGATGGCTGAGCTATGAGAAGTGCACTTGGAAGGCTCTCGGGTGGCATGACTCAGTAGAGACTAGCTGTTCAGTCAGTTGTCATGGTGATACCCAGTTTGTCATGGAAGGCAGGGGTGGGGGTGGGAATAGAGGCTGCTCTCATATGTAAAGACTACAGTGTCTGTATGACTGTTACAATAATTCATTTAGTCTCCGGTTGCTTTCCCTTAAAATACACTCATTTATTTCAGAATGACTTGCCTAGAAAAGAGTATAAGCATTATAATAAATAAAACAAATGATGTCAAAATTTACATTGCCATCTCTGATCTCTTTCCCTGCACTCAAGGCTAATCTGCAAGAGTCTACATGACATATTTGGTTGTTGATCTTTGAGATCTTTTATATCCCAAGAAGAATTCCTGTTTACTGGTTCCCTGAACTATGCAACCTGCTCAATATTTTTATGAAAATTCTGAGATCGAAATAGATTGATCAGAGCTGGTGGAGTCAAACAGAGTTACAAAGGCAAAATTTACAGCTGATCAAAGCTGGGGATGAGACACCCGCTCCCAAGCTGAGCTGTGATGCTCCTTCTCCCATCTCATGCCATCACTTGCCTGCCTCCATACTGTACACCGACTGGAAGAGTAGAGACTTTATTCTATCTTCTGATGCCCCACACAAACCAAGCTTGATATGAGCTCACGGTGGCCCCATATGCTGTAGTATAGAACTGCCCTCTGTAGGGTTTTCAGTGCCCATAGGTCAAATCTTTTCCTGTAGAGAGAGATGATGAGGCCAAGAGAGGGCTCAAGGCTGCTCTAGTGCAAAGTCCTCCAGGAGGACATGCTACCCATGAGAGTGGTAGCCCCTTAACAGACCCTACCACATCATGCTATGCTAACTTCTTCTCAGATATAAGGGTAATAATTCAGCAGTGTTCATAAGGGTTCTTCTTACTTTTACTCATCTAGTCACTTTTGTCTGCCCACCAAGCCCTACGCACTGCTATCCAGTCTATTCTGACTCATAGCGACCTTATCGGAAAGGGCAGAGCTGCCTCTGTGGATTTTTGAGACTGGAACTCTTCACAGGACTAGAAAGCCCAGTTTTTCTCCCTTGAAGTGTCTGGTGGTTTCAAACTGCTGATCTTGTGGTGAGCAGCGTAATGTGTTACCTACTGTGCCACCAGGGCTCCTTGACTAGCACGTTTCATTCTATCTCCAACACATATCCTGAATTATTCTACTGTTCTGCACCTGAAAAACTGCGCAGGCTTCTTAACTGTCCCTAGTCTCCTCCTATCACCTGTGCAATCCATCCTCAATACCATTCCATAGATGAGGTACTATGCCTTTTAGAAACCACCCGAGTGGCTTCCAAACTCCATAGAAGTCTCAAAACACGCGCTAGATCCGGACCCTTATTTTCTCTCACTTTCTCCTCAGCAGTTCCTGGATTTCCATACCGCTGATCGCTGATCTTTAAATTCCTCAAACACATAAAATGGCTCTAGTTTTGGAGTTTGTGCATTTGCTCACCCTTCGCTCTAAAATGTTTGCTACCTGTACTTGTTCTGTAGCTCATGTCCCTTTGGCATTCAAATCTCATAGTACTTACATCACCTTCACAGAAAAGTCTGTCCTGATTGTCTAAAGGAAAAAATCAGCCAGGGCATTCCCTACCAAGATATAGCTCTTCTATTACTTTTCCTTCCCTGTTATTTTCTTGTTCACTAGTTTTCCTTCTTTCTTTCCTCCAAACTCAGGATAAGGATCGTTCCTGTTTACTATTGGTATTGAAGAAATCGTAGGATCTGCGCAGTACATCTACCATTATGAAAATTTAATGTACTGTGTACCAAAGAATAAGTCTGTGTACATAGGATAAAATGCTTTCAGAAAATGTAACTGTATTTCTGGGAAGCTTAAGGTGGAAGGATAAATTGGACTTGATTGAGTTGTGCTAAGTGATTGATTTCTTCTAGCTAGTATCATTTCAGTATTGGTATAGCAAATGGAATTCATTTGAACAGAGTTGTTTGAATTTCATAGAGATGGGATCACTCGTGTAAAATATGTGTTTGGAGATGTTAGTAGAGTCTACACAGCTGTTCATTGACTCAGAGTTCGAGCCGAGCCTTTGCCATGTGTCAACTTGAGATTCAGGTATGCTTGCTGACCACGAAACTAGACCTTTCGCAGTTTTACATGGATCCGAGGGGACTTCTTAGAAACAAACAAACAGAAAACAACTCAATTTGTGTCTACCACTGATAAGCATAGCTGTAGGTATCCAGTGGACTGGTGCCTAAAGGTGATAACAGAGGGATTACCTTTTCTTGACTATGTGCTTGGACACCTTTTAAGCACTTTGCCTGCAGGGGAAGAAGTTTCAAAAGGGCTCAAGTAGAAAGAAAATGTTTTGGAAATTGTGATAGCAACATATGTACAGATGTGCTTGATATAATTGATGTATAGAGTGTTATAAAAGCCCCCAATATGATGATTTATTAAAATTTTAAAAAATAAAGAGAAAAAAAGTTTATGGAAAATCCCAGTTATCTTTTAATTCCAGTTTTCCATGAACTTTTGAAGCCTCCTTATATTATCTTATTGAGTTAAAATAAATCCTCAGACATTAAAATCATAATTATTCTCACTTACTTATGAGACAACTGGGTCTCACTGATGTTAAAATTTTTCTATCTACTCTTAACCTAACTAATGCATTTCAGAGCGAGGCCTGAAGCTAGGCCCGACAGAGGAAACTTCATAGTTTAAAATGTTGCTCCAGAAACTTCTCTAGGGGCCTGGGGAAGCTTCTACAGGGTAATTCATGAAATACTGCTCTTTAGGGGAATTTAGTCTAGCATGGGATATGTCATTACAAGACATCCTTGATCTAACGCTATGAAATAATTGGTATATTGTCCTTGTTTCTCTCCTAATCTCACTTTCTCTCTTTCACCCAACACACTGTACTTTGGTGGTCAATGGCTTCCCAGCCTTCCTGATGCCACCATCAGGTGGTGTGAACTCTGGGGGGAGGGATGGCAGCACAAGAGGCTTAGCATAACATCTCCTGGCAGCCCCAGGATAGCTGGCTTCAGGAGTTGTGTTGGACACGTGGACAAGCAGAGAATCCGGTAGGTGAGGCACTACTACAGGAATCACGGAAATTTACAGAGGACAGACTTCCTGAGTTAACAGCTGAAAGGAATAAGAAGACCCATACATTTCAGTGACTATGACAGATTATAAGACTATACCAGAAGGAAGTGAAACATATATGAAGGTTGTGAAGCAAAGGTAAACCACTGGAAATATTGAGCAAGTGGATGTTTGCAAATAAAATTCGTTTCTCATTGCTAAGATACTGGTAGCTATCATTGCTAAGATACTGGTGGGTTAAGAGTTGGTAGCCTGGTGGGTTAAGAGTTGGGCTACTAACCACCAGGTCAGAAGTTCAAAACCACAAGCTGCTCCCAGAGACAAACCTGAAGCTCTGTTCCAGTAAAGATTTAGAGCCTCCAGAATCCATAGGGCTGGTTCATAGGTTCGCTATGAGTGGGAATTGACTCGAGGACAGTGAATTGAGACCTGGTGGCCTATCATGTAATTATTGGACCACTAACAGCAAGGTGACTGGTTCAGACCAATCAGCAACTCCCCAGGAGAAAGTGAGGCTGTCTGTGCCTGTAAAGATTTTCGAAGCTTCGAAAACTATACCTAGGGAGGCTATGATATGTGGTGAACTCAATGGCAGTGCATAGGATGCTGAACAGGTCTCAGTGTAACTTCCAGACGAAGAAAGGGTAGAAGGAAATCATTACATTCTACTTCTGAAATCCACTAGGAGAGTGGTGCTGGACTGGGATGCATGTATTCATCTGTGCATGAGGTTGTCATCAATGGGTGGTCCCCAAGGCAGCTACCCACAGCAGTGGTATCTGAGCAGCTCTGAATGGCTCACTGAGCTGTGACTGTCCTGTAGGGACATGCAGGGGGAGGCTATGCTTAAGTCTACTCTGAAAATCAGTGTAAACTACTGGTCACAGAACCACATGGTGTTTTGGAGAGTAGTGGACCCTGAAAGCCCCCATAATGGCACCAACCAAAGTGAATGGAAGAAAAGAAGCACAGCTCTTAGATGAGTGACCCAGGGCTATGGTCACCTGACACCAAGTACAGACAGCCTGTTACCAAAACCTCATTGTTCTTCAGGAAACAAAGGTTAGGTCAGCCACCACTATTTCATTAAAGTTTGCTCAGAAACATTGGTATAAAATAAATGTTTACTAAGGGTTTAGGGAAGATATGAAGAATAAGCAGCCTTTACTCACAAAGAAACTATACACCATGAAGCTTTCATTCAGGAATAAGGAATGGATAAGATCCTTTCGGTCGTGCACCTACTGCTACACACAAAATCCACATGAGCTTCTCCTAGTGCCCAGGTATTGTGGGCCTGCAACTGTGGCTAACCCAGTCTCAGCCTCCATGAAACTGATGTGTTTACAAAATTGTTGGATCATTTCTTTCATGACAACTCCTTACCGGCAGGTCCAATGGACCCTGGTTGTTCCCCAGCTGTCTACAAGAATGCCACAGCGCCCCAGGTTTGTTTTCAGTACCTCCTCGGGGTGTTTCAGGAGACCACTCACCCTTGGCCAACTTACCCTCAGTCATCCTAGAAGGGAGCAAACAAATAGTTTTCGTTGTCCTCAATGGCCCGAGAATCGGAGGAGTCTTTGACCTGCCTTGAATGTAACTCACAAATGTGGCTACCTTTTAGGTCTTGCTCCAGGTCATCTTGTCTTGGTTGTGGGTAAAATGTTGTGTAACACGTATTGTATTTCACTGGGAAAGTGTAAGCCATAGTTATTCCAACCAAATAGAGGCAGCAAACTTCCTCTTTACAATCTCACTTCGAGCCTTATTTCTGTTTTCTTAATATTTTGAAAGTATAAATTTTAAAACTGGTTTCTGTTTAATCACTATCGAGGCTACCTGTTGAATACATCAAGATTTAATAAACATACGCATACTTTTTGTCTCTTACACTATAGCCAACCAACCCATTTACATTGAGGAACACTGAGAATGAGAACTTATTGGTTCTTGTGAGTAGAGATGATACATGCTGGAATAAATATTTGGAACTCTTTCTGCCCATAGTGACTTTGAGTTATTTCAACAATGCCATACAACCTCTCTTAACATATACATATACATGCTTAGATAGTTTCCTCTTCACAGGTATTAGTTATCCAAGATATACTTGTATGGAATTCTCAGAGAGAGATAGATAGAGAGAGAGAGAGAGAGAGACTGAGGAAGAGACGGTGGGGGGGGGGGCACAGGAAGAAGAGGGAGCAAGGACAAGAAGAAGGAAGATAGGGAGGGAAGGATGCAAAGGGAGGAAAGGAGAGAGGAATGAAGAAGAGCTAGGGAGGGAAGTGTGTTAAGGAAAGGAAATAGGTATCATTTAAGTGATTTCAAGTGTCTTTGGTGGGACTATTTGAGGTTACACATTCCTTTGTATTATAGATGGTGTGGGAAAGATTAAATAAGCCCCACTTCAATGCATGGGAATAAAATGCATGCTCAAAGAAAGCTTTTCTCCATCCATAACATCTTTATGATTCCATTACTTGGATCATTTTCTTTTCAATCTGTTGCCTTGTTCTTAAGGGCTCACAGATAATAATTTTAGCACAACCAAAGAGAAAAGTATTGAGGTAATCTAGTCCATCTAGATTTTCCTTTCAGAAAAGGGCCCTACATCTGTGCATCAAGTAAAATAGATCAAGGCGGGGGTCTTTTCACTTACGTGTCACCACGACGAATTCCATGCAGCTTTCTAATGCCCAGCTGATAGCGTATTTTAATTGTCCCCATCAATTCCTTTCTTAAAAGTCTGCCAGTTTACCATCAAGCATTTGGCTTCAGATGTCATTTCTATAGAATAACTCTTAAAAGAAATGCAATTCTAGTGGCACAATGACTGGTAATGCTGTCAGTGTGGTGTGATTATTTACCAGATCATGAGAAAACAGACCCAGGGGAACTTTTGGCTTTGCATATGAATAGAAAAAGTATAGCTGAACAGCAGATACTGAGCCGCCATACAGAACAAGTATTTATATTTATATCTTTACATATTGGATTACTATGTATACAGAAACTATATGTGTCTAAAGAAGGTGATTGGAAAACATTGCTATATTACTCAAGCAATTATGGATAATTGATTGATATTGATACTTTTTCAATGATGTGATAGAGTAGATACACAAGGAATCCTAAAGCAGATTCAAAAATAGATTCAACATGGACATCCTGATAGAAACTTCCCGTTTTTTTATGTAAATACTTGGCAAATTATAACAAGATTAGACAATCTATTTAATCACTATAGCTATTTGAGAAATCAATACACTTATAGAATTCATGAAAACATATTTTGTTATTTTTCCGATCAGCATCAATACAATTAATTGTATTGCATTTCATGGGCAACAGACATTTAAGGTGATAACTTCATGAAACACTACTGAAGAAATATAGTAGAATTATATTATGAATAGTTGCATGATTTTGCTTTAACAATGTACAGATCCCAAAGCTTGTCAATGATGTAATTTCTTTGAAAATCTTATTACTTCCATTTAGAAGAACACAATGAGATATGAGAGTTTACATTTTAAATCTTAAAATCTAGTGTAGAATTCCCTCTTGATGGGAATATACTATATTTCAAGTGGGAAGATCTTAATGTACGTTTTAAATGTGATAATATTGAATTTTATGTGAATAATTTGTCATTTACTAATTTTTATTAAATATATTCTTAAAATCATTGGACAATCTATACTTAAATGTTATCTAGATTTTAATGTGAGTAAGTAGAAAAGCATAAATTAAATTTCTTTAACAAATACACAAACACAATTTGGGTCACTTTGAAGTGAGCTCTGTAGTAGCCAATCTTGTTATTTTATTTTTCCAAGAAAGAGTTTACTGTGGTAAAAATTGCTTGTGGAATAATTAAGACCAGACTAGTCCCAAGGAATTGGAGGTGAAAGGTGTCCCCAATGTTCTCTTTTTCAAGATGTTACACTCATCCATTATATTCCTCCACATTCTGGATTCTGCAGTTTGCTGCAACATCTCACAGAAACGAAAGACACTCTAATGAAATGTCTCAGATGGTTTTGGATTCTTTAAGTCCCATAACCAAAGGTCAAATAGAGGCAACCCACATGTAGGGTACAGAGCTAGAGACATGTATTTGAAAGTCAACGTAGGCCTTCTTATTTCTACCAACCCTTAGGAAACGGAGGTCACAAGAAAAGAAAGACTGATGGAAGTGCAACTTTTGTCTCTCAGCCGACCTACCCCAAGGCAAACAAAGATCGATGACTTAAGTCACAAACTCTAATAAAGAAGAGTGTAGAGATATATCCCACCGTAATCTTGTGACCGAGAACTCTCTCCGAAATGAGATTATAACTTTAGGCACAGAGGTTACCATTTACAACTCTTCATAAAGAGGATTATGGCTAGAAGTGCCATATTGAGTAATTGACTACATCCTAGTACCACCGCCACCACCCCACTGGTCTCCTAACCATTAACCCATTCATACTTGAACTGAAAGATTACTCTCTTGCTAAATCTCTCTTTAGGAATAGCATGTTAGATTTCCCCATCTGCATAATTCATTTATTCATTCTTTTACCTTCAACTATTATTTCTCCTTCATTCCATTTGTCATTTATTTTTACTTGATTTTTTTTCATATCAGGAAAGAACACGAGTATCAGCTACTGTGCCAGTCTAGGAAGTGCTTCATCCTTAGGTTATACCCATTCACATTAGGTGGGGTTACACAGGTGTATGACTAGTGGGCTATCTTGTCTGTTAGGGGACACAACACTGTTTACTATCCGTTCCTGTTTTCCTCGATGAGGCAAAGGTAAAAATCAATCCCCTCTGACCCTTGATAATTCAGGCATACAGTTTCAGGAGTGTATTTACAGTCTATTTCTGAAGGATTATCCCTGCCTTTGGCGCACACAACTGCATCCCTGGTCCAGAGCAATTTCAGGTTATGCGGGAATGTACAGTGGCACCAGCATCCTCCCCAACCCTGTCTTCCATGACTCCACTAAGAAACCTGGGACTTTATCCAGTGGTGGTCCCCCCTTCATCCCCCTCATGTTGCATGTAAGCACACAGATTTATGATGCCTGATGGGTTACGGATGACTTCCAGGGACATAGCCCAAATAGTCCCTTTTAAGAATTGTGTAATCCAGGTTTAATTGCTTTGTCACATAAAGATGTGTAACATTTCCTTAAATTTAATTAAACCAGATTTCTATGTCAAGTAATTATTGTTTCCATGAATTTAATAATGAATGAATGAAAGCAAATGGAAAGAAAAGCAAAAGTGATTACTTTGCAATTTTTGAAAATTAAAGACATACTTGAAAAAACTAATATTCCCAGTTTAGTTATTTTCTGGTTCATCAATAGAGAAAACATCAAAGGCACAAATTAAAGCATATTTAAGATATAAAAAAATAATCTACTATTTACATATGAAATGTTGACTTTGTTTTGCTCCAAGAATAAATGTTTATATTTATTTTCCTTCAAGTAGTCATTGAAGTGCAAGGCCATTTCCCCTACCATCTTTAAAACTGATGAGATGGTCTCTGTTGGTGGTGGTTATCATTGTGTCCTTAGGTGCATCCAGTTGGCTCCAGCTCATAAGGACTCTCCACACAACAAGAGGAAACAGCTCACGGTCCTTTGCCATCCTCACAATTCTTACGTTGGAGCCCATTGTTGGAGCCACTGTGCCATTCATTGAGGATTTCCTCTTTCTCATTGGCCCGCAGTGTTACCCAGCATGGTGTTCTTCTTCAGGGATGTGGCTCTCTTGAAAACATGTCCATAGTACATGAGACAAAGTCTTACAATCTTGCCTCTAAGGAGCATTCTGGCTTCACTTCTTCCAAAACAGCGGTTCTCAACCTGTGGGTCGCGACCCCTTTGGGGGTTGAATGGGCCTTTCACAGGAGTTGCCTGATTCATAACAGTAGCAAAATTACAGTTATGAAGTAGCAACGAAAATAATTTTATGGTTGGGGGTCACCACAACATGAAGAACTGTATTAAAAGGTCGCGGCAAGAGGAAGGTAGAGAACCACTGTTCTAAGACATGATATTTTAAATATTCTTTTCCAGCACCATAATTCAAATGCATCCTATCATCTTCCACTTTCTTTATTCAATGTCCAATTTTCATATGCATATGAGGTGACTGAAAATACCATGGCTTGGGTCAGGTGCACTTTAGTCCTTAAAGTAAACTTCCTGTTCTTCAACATCTAAAGAGGTCTTGGGCAGCAGATTTACCTAGAATATGCATCTTTGGATCTCTAGACTGCAGCTTCAGTGAATATTGACTGTGGATTCAAGCAAGATATTATCCTTGACAACTTCAACCTTTTATCCATTTATCGTGATGCCACCCATTGGTCCAGTTGTGAAGCTATTCATCTTTGTTACCTTGCTTTGCAATCCATACTGAAGTCTGCAATCTTAATCTTCATTAACAAGTGTTTCAAGTTATCCTCACTTTCTTTTTTTTAATTTTTAATTTTAAACATTTTATTAGGGGCTCATACAACTGTTATCGCAATCCATACACACATCAATTGTGTAAAGCGCATTTGTACATCATTCTCAAAACATTTTCTCTCCACTTAAACCCCTGACATTAGGTCCTCATTTTTCCCCTCCCTTCCTGCTCCCCCCTCCCTCATGAGCCCTTGATAGTTTATAAATTGGTATTTTGTCATATCTTGCCCTGTCCGACGTCTCCCTTCACCCACTTTTTGGTTGTCTGTCCCCCAGGGAGGAGGTCACATATAGTTCCTTGTAATCGGTTCCCTCTTTCCTACCCATTCTCCCTCTACCCTCCCTGTTTCGCCACTCACACCACTGGTCCTGTAGGGCTCATCCATCCTGGATTCCCTGTATTTTCAGTTCCTATCTGTACCAGTGTACATCCTCTGATCTAGCCAGACTTGCAAGATCAAATTCGAGTCATGGTAGTGGGAGCGGGGAGGAAGCATTTAGGAACTAGAGGAAAGTTGTATTTCTCATCGTTGTTACATCACACCCTGACTGGCTCGTCTCCTCCCCGAGACCCCTCTGCAAGGGGATATCCAGTGTTATCCTCACTTTCAACAAGTTGCTTGTTGTTGTTGTTAGGTGAGACCCATAGCAACCCTATGCACATCCAAACAAAACACTGCATGGTCCTGTGAAAGTCTCACAATTGTTTCTCTGCCTGATTCCATTGATGCAGCGATTGTGTCCATCTTTCTCATCTGGGGCACTCCACTATTTCACCACCTACCACTTTACCGAACATGCTGTCATTCTCCAGGCACTGGTCTCACCTAACAATGTGTCCAAAGTATCTGAGACGAAGTCTTGCCATCCTTGCTTCAAAGGAACACTCTCACTTTATTTATTCCAATATAGATCAGTTGGTCCTTTTAGCAATTGATGCTACTTTCAATATTCTCCTCCAGCACTACAATCCAAATGCATCTCTTCCGCGGTCATTCTTATTCAATGTCCAATTGTCACAGGCATATGACGCAAAGGGAATACCATGGCTTGGGTCAAGGGGACCTTAGTCCGCAGAGTAACACCCTTGCTCTTCAATATGCTAACGAGGTCTTGTGAAGTACAGTTAGCTAATATGTCTTTTGATTTCTTGACTGCTGCTTCATGAGCATTGATTGATCCAAGTAAGACAAATTCCCTGACAGCTTCAACTTTATCTCCATTTATCATAATATTACCTGTTGGTCTAGTTGTGAGGATTTGCGTTTCCCTTGTCTTGAGTTCTAGTCTTACTTAAGGCTTCAATCCTTGATCTTCATCAGCAACTGTTTCAGTTCTTCCCACTTTAGCAAGGAGAGTTGTATCATCTGTGCGTTGGAAGTTATTTATTTATATATATTTATAAATTATTTTATTGGGGGCTCTTACAGGTTTTATAATAATCCATACATCAGTTGTATCAAGTGCATTTATACATATGTTGCCATCATCTTTTTCAAAACATTTTCTTTCTACTTGATCCCACCCTTGGGATCCCTTTGATAAATTATAAATTATTATTACTTACTTTCATATCTTACACCATCCACTGTTTCCCTTTACCCACATTTCTGTTCTTTGTCCCCCTTGGGGGGAGGAGAGGTTAAAAGCCTCCTCCAATCCTGATGCCATACTCTTCTTCATATAATCCAAATTATCTGCTTATTTCCTCAGCATTCAGATTTAACAAGTACCTTGAAAGGATACAACCCTGATGCACAACTTTCCTGATGTTCAATCATGGATTATTCCCTTGTTCTGTAAACACAGCTGCTCTTGATCCATGTACAAATCTTGAATGAGCACAATGAAGTTTACTGGAATTCCATTCTTCTCAAGGTTGTCCAAAATATATCATGGTCCACAAGGTTGAATGCCATTGCATAGTCAATAAAGCACAAGTAAACACTTTTCTGATATTTTATGCGAGACAAGATGCATCTTATATAAGTAATGATGTCCCTTGTCCCACATCCTCTTCTGACTACAGCCTGAACTTCCAGCAGGTCCCTGTCACTGTACTGCAGTAGCCATTATTGGATGACCATACACAAAATCTTACATGTGTGGTATATCAATGATAAAATTCCATACTTTGAGCATTCTCACTCTTCTTTGCCATGGGCACAAATATGGACCTCTTCCAGTCAGTTGGCCAAGTAGTTGTCTGCTATACTTCCTGGAATAGACAGGTGAGTGCTTTCAGGGACAATGTATCTGTCAGTTTGTCTTGCTGTGGTGACTCGTGTGTTGCTATGATATTGGAAGCTATGTGACTTGTCTTTCAAAAGTCAGCAAGGTCACCCAAAGTAAACAGGTTTCAGTGGAACTTCCAGACTAAAAAAGGCAACAATGGACTGGGCTCCCCATTTTAGAGGTAGACACTGTTGAGACCTTCTTCAACGCTTCTGAGAATGATCAAATACTGAAAGCTGAACATGCTCAGAGATCCTGCCAGCGCATGAGCCCTCAGGTCAGTGGGCACTCAAAATGTGACTGAAGAGGAGCTGATTTCACGGAGGGAATCCACTCTGGGGATGAGAGCTGGATACAGCCTGTGGGAATGGATATGATAGAATCTCCATTTGCTGATGGTACATGAGTCGAGTCACCTGCAAAATATTTAATGATTGGAACTTGAAATGTGCAAAGTATGAATCTAGGAAAATTAGATGTGGTGAAAAATGAAATGGAGTGCATGAAGACCAATATCCTAGGCATTATTGAGCTGAAATAGACTAGTACTGTCCATTTTGAATCAGAAATGCATCTGATTTACTATGATGAAATAACACAATCAAGAGGATTGGTTGGTTATTCATTGTAGGAAAGGATCTTGCTAAATCTATCATGAAGTACAATGCTATCTGTGATCCTATTATATCTTTCTTCAAGGAAGAAATACAGCTACAGTGAACCCTCGTTTATCGCGGATAATCGGTTCTAGACCCTACCGTGATAAATGAAATTCCGCAAAGTAGGATTCCTTATTTGCAAATCAAATATTTTCGTTGTTAGAGCATAGAGGACATAAAAAACACCCTTTAGTCACCATTACACTCGTATTACCCAATTTATTAAAGGAAAAAGGGAAAATACAGTAAAACATTTTGGACGTTACAATTATCATTTATTATTTATTATATTATTTATGGCATCTAGTTTACAGTATTACATATTTCACATACAGTATTATTATACATAGTTCTTACAAATTCTGTAATCAATGGCGTGCAACCTCCATGATATTCTTGCCATCTTTGATCATATCCAAAAGTTTTACCTTTTCCTGGATGGTGAGCATCTTCCTCTGGCACTTATTTTTATTGTCAGAAGGCTTAGAAGAAGCAGCTCGTTTAGGAGCCATCATAGGGCTTAGATAAAATTTCTTAAAAATCGCAAACAATTACAGTACACTGTACAAAAGCAAAAAATGCATCTGATATGTAGCTCCGATACATAGCGATGTGGACAGAAGCGTGTACAGTATGAGCCAATCAGTGGCAGTAATGACAGAGCATGCGCTGTTATGCAAAAACCGCGATATAGTGAAGCCGTGGAAGTCAAAGCGCGAAGTGGCAAGGGTTCACTGTATATATACACCAATAAATATAACAATGAATACAGCTATTATTTAACTTTTTGCACAAACCATATGAGCTAGTGATGAAGAAATCGAAGAATTTTACCACTGACTTCCTTTAGAAATGGAGCAAACATGCAATCAAGATGCATTGATAGTTATTGAGGATTAGAATGCAGCATTTGGAAACAAAGAGGAACAGTAGGTGGAAAATATTGACTTGGTGACAGAAATTAAGCTGGAGATTGCATGGTAGAATTTTGTAAAACCAAAGACTTGTTGATAGCAAATTCCATTTTTCAAAAACACAAAAGTTGACTATTCCCTAGATGGAATACCCAGATATCAAAGCGACTCTATCTGTAGGAAGACACGATGGAACTCGATATCAGCAAGAGCAGAGGCTGACTTTGGAACAGATTTTAAATTCAAATTTAGCTGAAGAAAATTCAAACAAATCCCAAGAGTTTGAGAACATCTCAGTTCAGGTTTGACAGAGACCTGATGAGTGGTTGGAGGACACAGAGATAATCATTCAGGAGAAAGCGAACGGTCACTAAAAAGCCAAGAAAGAAAAAGCTTCAGTGTGGATGTCAGAAGAGAATCTGAAACTTACTCTTCATCCTAGCTAAGGCGAAGGGAAGAAAGAATGATGTCAAGAAGCTGAATAGAAAATTCAAAGGGCAGCTTAAGAAAACAAAGTCAAATATTATAATGAAATGTTCAAGGACTTAGAATTAGAAAATCAAAGGGGTAGAACATGCTCATCATATCTGAAACTGAGAGAACTCAAGAAAAAATTCATGTCCTGAGTTGCAGTTTTGAAATATTCTTTAGGCCCAACGTTGAATGATGCAGAAAGCATTAAGAGATGATGGAGAGAACAGTCATTGTTTCCACAAGAACCAGTCAGCAGTCTACTATTTGGGGAAGCAGCATCCCAAAGGTGCCACAGGAAGTAGTTCAAACTGCGCCGAGTACATTAACCAAAAATGAGACTCCAGGATTGATGGAATACCTAGTGAAATGTTGCAGAAAGCTGAAGCATGGGAATTACTGCTAGGATATGACTGTTCATCTATTAACTAAGATTGAAAATATTTTTTCTTTATTAAGATTGGCAGTTATATAATACCATTGTTGTTGTTTTTTTAAGACTTACTAAAGCTAGGGATCTGCTTGGGGGGCAGATAGTCGGAAGACGTCTCAATCATTTTACATGGATTTAGTCAGGACAAGATAATGTTTTCCTGTGGAGGGGATTATTTTAGATATTATTATTAAACCATTTTAATAATCATTATAAGGAAAATTGGGAAATGACCCTCAATATTTTAAATGGCACTTTATGTAACTTTCATGTGTCTAGAATGAAGGTCTCATGAGTACATATGAATTGACTACGGCGTATATCCTGTGGTGGGATTCGGCGGTTTGGCACAGTTTGAAAGAGCAGACACATAGCTGGAGTTGATTCATTGCACCAGTTGATAACATGGCACTTTGATCCGGGTTCTCTCCAACCTGAAATAGCAAGCCTACATTCCTTACTCTTTTTAACTTTCATCTGCACCACAGCTTATTTTAAGCATCCGTAGTAATGTTCATTCCATCCATAGGTGTAAAAATTTAGATAAAGCTATGCTTGTAAAATTTATCTATTCCTTTAAAAAAACACATTATGCTTTTGATGGAATATGACATTTTTATTCCCTTGCATTTGTTAGTTCAGTAAACAAACATATAAGATAAAGACAAAAAGTGCCAAACGACAAGAGGGAGACATCTGCTATTTGTTTTAGCTCCAAATTCACATGAGATGTTATGAGTGAATTATGCAATTCTGGAAGGTGTTCATTGAGCTAAAAGTACTGCTGGAACAATTGCTGTAAGTTTAGCAGAAGCAGGAAGATGTTTTCCAAGATGAACACAGTGTGTTCAGGTAAGAAAAGTCACCTGTTTCTAGTATGTCAAGCACAATGACTATTTGCCTAAAGGTATGGGCTCCTACTCCTACAGTGAAATGATAGTTAAGGATAAAAGTAAAGACGACTGCAAGTGAAGACACCCATCAAGAGGCAATATGGAAATATCTTTTTTTTCCCTATTTAAAAAAAATCATTTTATTGGGGGCTCATACAATTCCTGTCACAATCCATATATACATCCATTGTGTCAGGCGCATATGTACATTTGCTGCCATCATCATTCTCAAAACATTTGCCTTCTACTTGAGCTCTTAATATCAGCT
>NW_022103906.1:49169524-49195216 GCF_000313985.2 Echinops telfairi | reverse complement strand
TAAGGTAGAATTGGGATCATGAATGTGGGGGGAAGGAAGCATTTAAGAACTAGAGGAAAATTATATGTTTCATCATTGCTACACTGCACCCTTAAATGACATTTTTATTGTTTTTTTGGCTAGGTATTATGTAATATTTTCTATTAATTTTTAAACTTTCTTTTAACATAATCTAGTTTTGTATGCCTCTTTTATTGTTCTTCTTTAAGGGTTAACTGTATGAAATAATACATTACCTTATGGTATATCATTTTTAGCACTTAAAGCAGTCAGGGCAGCAAATGGTTATGAAATTATTTGAAACCCAGTATTTAGCATAGCAAAGGAATAAATTTGCGGAAATCTTAGCATTTCCTTTTGACTCAGAACTTTCTTTGCAATGCTTGTGCTCTATGCCATTGACAATCAGCCACCTCAAATGAGACTGATTGCATTTGCTCACTAGCATCACTGAACACGTGTATGACTTTGGACCGGTTTTCTCAGGTGTGTCATGAGAGAGTTCACTGACTCTATCTCGTAATATGTGTCTCAATGGTCGAGTCCAGTCAGCCTCATTGACATCTTATGTGCTATAGGAGCAAACACTGTCCGGTCCTGCATCACTGTCACAATTATTGTTACTCTTGATAACAATCCAAGCCGGCTCATTGTGAGTGTTTCTCTATTTCATTGACAGGATTCATTACGAAGCATGGTGTCATGCGCTGGGGTTTGTTCCCCTGCAGAAAAGCCCACAGTAACCCGGGAGCATTCGGGCTGTACTTTTTCCAAGATAGATCTGTTTGTTCTTTAGGCCGTCCATGCTATATTCACTATTCTTTGACCACATAATAATGCAAAGTCATCAATAATTCTTCAGTTTTTCTTTCCCCAGCTTTCACATGTATCTGAATATATGATGGCTTGGGTCATATGCCTTTCAGTCATCAGAGCTGCGCATTTGCTAAAACACGCCACCACCATATGTACACGTAGATACACAATATGAATGTTACACAGTAGTTCCCAAACCTGGTGCTTCACCTGTTTGGTCCCAGATTATAAGGATTGCTATTCTGTGCTTAAAATTACTACAAATGTCTGGTTCTATCATACTATCATTGTATGTCTTTATTTGAGTAAGTACACCTTTTAAAGTGTAGAACAGCAACTATGAACCCTCACCACCGCGGATGATCGTACTGGTATCGACGCTACTAGGGTTCATAGCTTTTGGCATCGTAATAACGTTCCAAACTGCTGCAGTGTGAAACTGGCAGATGGCGGTGGACATATTAAACTTCAAGAATCAGAAAAAAAGGGGAAATGACTGAGGCAATAATAATTGCATCTGTAATAGAATGTGACAAAAATTCCCGAAGAAAAAATAGTTCCATTCATTAATGAGAGACTACCAGAGGAGATAAGAGAAAGTTAAAAGCAAATTCAAGAGGTACTTCTGTCAGATATTAAGTGTCATAAGTGGAAGTTGAGATACATAATGAGATAGGAAATGAGATAAAATAGTAGTTTAAAATCATCTTCATATGAGAACTTGGAACAAACACTTTAAAAATTATATTTTTTCCTGGCTTTATCTCTTCATGGAAAATTTGGAAAATATAGACAAATATGTCAATGGAATTATGGAGTTAGAATTTTTTTTGATATGATTTTTAGTATATGTAATTGGCATTTTGTGTAGAACCCACTACTATTGAGTTGATGCTGACTCATAGGGAGCCTATAGGACAGCGTAGAAGTGCCTTGTGCATCTGAGACCGTAAATAATCTTTCTTCCAAGCAGCAGCTGATGGTTTTGAACTGCTGACCTTGTGAATTGAAGTCCAGTGCATAATCAGGATCCAAATATGCCACGAGAGGCCCTTTGTGTGAACTACTAAGTACACACTATGTGAACTGCAAAAACAGCAATTTTGGACTCATTAAAAATTCCTTCTGTAATACATTATGACTATATAACGCCTATTTTTCATAGATAGGGAGCCCAGCCTGGCAGTGCTGTTGAGTAAGCCTTATTATATATATATACTGCTAATCGAAAGGTCAGCAGCGCAAACCCACCAGCTAGTCCACCAGAGAAAGTGAAGGCTGTCTCTTGTTATCAACATCCACAGCTTCCGATCCCTATTTAGGGTCTCTGTAAGTCTCGAGCCTTTGATGACTGTAGTTTCTGTTTTATTTCTCAGATGTGAGGTTTGAAACAGTTTACATTGTCATTGTGATAAAATGATAAGTGGTGTTATCTATTCCAAACGGAAATTGTAATTCAATTAGTTTCTAATGTGGTATTTAGATGGTCTTGATTGCATTTAATGTGATAATATAAATGGCCCAGTATTACTTCAAAATTAGGACAAATGCATGTTATTAAAATTCTTATATTTATATTTGTAATATTTACCATTAAATAGAGTTATAACTAATACCAAATAAGTCACCATATGTTAGGTTAGCATTAATCCCCATCGTACAGATTAGGAAATTGTGTTCAAGTTCATATAATGAGTGGAAAGCCCAAATACACCCCCAAACATGTGGCATGGGATAGCATGGTTGTCATGTTATCTGAAACAACGGCACACAACAATAAGATGCTGTATCTCATATCATTCTGTTCTTGGTGGGAATCATAATTTCACAAGGCTCAAATGCTGCATGTAATTCTTTGCTTAAATTTACAACATCTTTAGTTGAAATCTAGAACTTTTCATAAAGCATGTTTAAGAGCATTCCATTTTATAGAAGAGAAGTTTTCTTTTTGCAGCATAGTATCAAAGTCTGATTTTGTAAGATAAGAAAGACATTTATTTTCTAGAGATACTTTTGTATTTGCAGCTTGAATTCTTTGATGCCATGATTAAGTATCAATGTGAATATTTGTTTCATTCTTTTTGTTTTTATGATCTAATATTTCCTAGGAAGGCTGGTGTGTTGGTCTGTGGAAGGCACAGTGTTTTGAATTGGTCCTTGGATATTGGTACTGATATTGTTACAATAACTACATGTATCAACCAAAATGCTAGTTTTGCATATTACAGCTTTCTCTTATATTATTTTCCAGAGTTTTTATTCTCTTTCTTTTTGAAAACAACAAAACCAAATAATGTATTTTTTAGAATGCCTGGCAGAGCCCTTTGCTGTTTGATTTTTAATATTAAAAAGTCAGCATTTTTGACAGTTTTCTTCGTATAACCGAAATGTCTAAAGAGGCACATTTTAAAATAGCCTGATGGTATAATTTCCATTATTAAAAGACTTACAAATGCAGATAAAATTTTCAGAATATGTTTTTGCAAACTTTTGTAAAACTTAATTGGTTAATAGTATAATTGTATCATCGTTCATTTTTTATCATTTTAATTATGTCTAATTTTATTTATGTCTAATTAATCTTTTGGCGGATCCAATCACAGATTAGTGACCATCAATACAAACTCCAAAATAAGTCTTAAGAAGTTTCTTTTATTTTTAAATATAGATTCACTAACTTTTATCATTAGTTATTTTACGTAGCAGATAATGATTAATTACTAGTTTTCTGTAACATGGAAGACACAATAACAACAAAAAGCAGATTCAATGCCATCAAGTTCTTGCCGACTCATAATGACCTTGTATGACAGGAGAGAAGTGTTCCGCTGCGTTTCCAAGACTGTAACTCTATATAAAGTCGTGTTTCCCTCCCACACATGCAGGGAAACTGTCCAGAATGGAACTTTTCCATAACATCAAGGGAACTTTGTAAGTGTCTTTCCTATGTATTGTTCAATGTTGAATGACAAAATATTTGTTGGTTTTGAGTAGTATCAAGTTAGTCCTGGTTTATAGGGAGGCAGCCTGTATAACAGAGTAGAAGGGTACCTTATAGAGTTCAAGGCTATAATTTTTATGAGATCAGATTTTTTCTTACCCACCCATTAGTGGGTTTGAACGACTAGTCTGTTTTTTAATCAGTGAAGTGATTAAACATTGTGCTATGCTTCTCTCAATATCATCTAATAGCATTGTATAGTAGAATTTGTACAGTTTCTTACTCTGCTCTGGCACCAATAATTAAAAGTAAGATGCCATTTGTTGGCAAGACAATAACAATATTAAAAGTATTGAGCTCTTAATAGATGTCATATTGCTCTCTCTAAATTAGCATCTTATTTAAGTCTCACAACAACCGTATGCAAATAAGATTAAGTTATTTCTACAAGGTCACACAAGTAGTATACTGAGAAGCCACATTTCCCACACAAGCAGTCTGCTACCAGAATCCATATGTTTTACCTAAGTGATTCAGATCTAGATTGATTGTAACTTCATTTTCTGTGCTATTAATTTTAAAACTTCCTAAGAATCAAATTGAATCTTAGCTGATATTTAACCTTGGTATCAAAATCTTTAACTAATCTTTAAAATACTGATATTAGTCTCCTAAAATAAAAGTTCTGACATACTAGTATAGTTTGAATGTTTCATTGTAGTATGACATTGTACATTTCTGGGAATAATTGCAAGGCCATTTTATTTTAGTTGCTGTTTGTAAGATACACTGGGATGGAGAATTCTTCTTCCATAAAACTTGAAATATCAAATAACACTTGGAAGAACAGTTTTGGAATTCTAAATTATTGGAAATGTAATTGTTATTGATCTGGGTGGTAATTACACTGCTTAGTTAATAAAGCTTAGTTTGATCCAGCAGTCATATTACTATGTTTCCATAATTTGAATGTATGTATTGTGGGAATATGGAGGGTATCCAGATCCTCTGAGTAAGGTCTGGCAACCTGGTACCATAAAGATTGTGGGCTTCAAAACTCAGTAGTGCAATGCTGTCACACCAGGGTGCTGGGAGTTGAAATTGACTGACACCTGACAACCACTCTATTGTCAGATTGAATTGTAAAGTATACTGATAAAACAAATCTAACATAAATTTAGAAATTCCAAAATATGACAGAATACTCTAAAAACAGGACTAAACATCTGTGGTACACATCAAGTCCAAAATAGCACGTCTCTCATTGTCTGCAAAGCCTATAGTTACTCATCTGGCATCTATTCAGAACTGTGATCCTATTTGAGCGCAATGCTGCTACCTGATTCTGTTATCGTACTTCAAATGTATGGAATGTTCTAGACATAGTCTCTCTAATGTTCACTTGGCCCTATTCTAGCCTTGGTCTTTCAGTTTATTTGACTGTTTGTAGAAAAGAAATACATTTTATTTAAATACATATTACATCGATTGAAATACATGTTAATCAAAATCTAGTAGTTGTACTAGGACACAGATTGAGTATCCAAGGGCTCAGGAAATATGATATATTTAGAGATTCCTATCTTGTATCAAAAATTCACGTCATCAAGTCGGTTTCAATGCACAGTGGCACTTAGAGAACAGAGTGGAACTGCCCCTGTGGGTTCCCTGGGCTGTCAGTCGTCATAGGAGCAGAAATGCTCATCTTTCTCCTGTGGACCAGCTAGTGTATTTGTACTGCTGACTTTGGTATAGCAGCCCAAAGCATAACCCACTTAATCATTAGGGCTCACTCTAGGTTGTATGGTGCTATGTATTTTTTAAAATCATTTTATTAGTGGCTCATACAACTCTTATCACAATCTATACACACAATTGTGTAAAGCACATTTGTACATTCTTTGCCCTCATCATTCTCAAAACATTTCCTCTCCACTTAAACCCCTGGCATTAGGTCCTCATTTTCCACTCCCTCCCCCCTCCCCCTCCCTCATGAGCCCTTGATAATTTATAAATTGTTATTTTGTCATATCTTGCCCTGTCCAACATCTCCCTTCACCCACTTTTCTGTTGTCCGTCCCCCTGGGAGGAGGTCACATATAGTTCCTTGTAAGTTCCCTCTTTCCTACCCACTCTCCCTCTACCCTCCCTTTATCGCCACAATTAACAAATCATATAATTAACTGATTAATTGTATCAAGAAGATCTGTACAGTCATCATCATCATCATCATCATCATCATCATAATCATCATCATCCATTTTTGTCCCTCTTTTCCCCTTTTTACACATTGATGTTGATTTCCAATTCCCCCATCTGTCTTCTTATGTGTCCTAATCCCATTACTATCTTTGTATTTCTAGCCATCCAAATTTCCCCATAGAAATAACTGTATAGAATTTAGGTAGGCACCAAGCAAGGGTCCATCAAAAATGGCCATACAAAATCAATAGGGAACTCAATATAATAAAAAAAGAAAACCCCAGAGAATAAGGAATTCAATGGCTGGTGTTCCTGAAGTAGACCACTGGGCATATATTTTGTGGTGCCTATGGAGTAAACTTTAACCTCAATCTGTTGGTTAGCAACTGAGAGTGATAATACTTTGCTCTACCCTGGAATTCCAGAAGTGAATTTTGAATCTTTAAAAGAGCATGGTGCATGGCAATACAAATGCACTTTGATGAATAAAGTACACTTGCCCCAAGACATGATCTTTTCAGTTGCCTCATATGAATGCAGAAGTTGGATAATGGAAAAGGAAGCCAGAAAGAGCACTCATGCATTTGAACTGTGGTGTTGGCAAAGAATATTGAAAAGCTATGGATTACCAAAATAATCTCACCAAAATACTCCTTAGAAGTTAGTATGGGAAGATTCATCGTGCTTACATGGCTCATATCGTCAAGGAAGATGAACTGACACACACACACACACAAAGACATATGATTGGTAGGATAGTTTTTGCTGTTGTTGTTAGGTGCCATTGAATAGAATACAGCTCCCAGTAACCCATAAGTATAGGAGCTTCAGTGGTATGGTTGTTAGGAGTTGGGCTGTTAACTACAAGGTTAATAGTTCAAAACCACCCGTCACTCCATATATAGAAGTTACTTGAAATTTGAAAATATAATGATGATATCATCATTGGGAGAATTATAACCTGTCAAAATCAGGAACACTAGTATGTATTTTATGGGAAGATATTCTGACCATATGAACTACTAAGAAGATGCTGCCTCATCTTCCTCTGAAGGTCTTATCATCCAGTACACCTTATAAAACAGGTAGAAAGAACAATCAACCAATGGTTTGCAACCTGATGACTCACTGAGAAGATTATGTGGAAGCATGGATTTTTTTTACATTTGCTAAATCAGAATTTGGGACTGGAAGTGGGTCGGGTTCTATATTTTAAAGGAACATAACAGTACATTAAAGAATCCTTCAGTTCTTTCTGTTGGGCACTTGGGAATCCCTGTTGTTAACATAATGTTTAGAGTCAGGCATTCTATTATGAGGTATCCTTTTAATATGTACTAGTTCAACATTTCAAACCATACTGACTGCCATCCAAGTGATTCTGACCCATTAGGACCTACAGCACAGAGCTCGCTTCATAGAGAGCCCAAGGCTAGCACATCTTTCTTCTCGAGATCAGCGAGTGGGATTAAACTACTAACCATTCTGTTAGCAACTTAGTGTTTAATCAGGTTTAAGCGTTTAACTATTAAGCTAAGTGCTTCCAGGGTTCCTTTTACCTTTCAGACCTCCCTTGACATTGGACATTTCTTGGATGGATTACATAACACCTGCTAAATGTCTTGTATAGGACTTGCCTATATTAAACATGCTATAATAGCTAGCAATTACCATTATTTTGGGACATCATCAGCTATAACCTTCCAACATGGATTACAGATAGGTCTTATGAGGCCAATAAATGTATCCTCAGTAACAACTCTAGAAGATATAAACTGCATCAGAAATCTTAATTTTTCATTTCCATTTATATTTTCAAACTCTAATAAAACACATAGACTATAGACAAGTTTTTCAAAAGCTCAAGAATGATATAGAAATATGTGCTTTCCCCCTCCATAGAGATCTACTTGATGTCCTATTCATGCATTAACTATTTGTTCAAGGTAAACCATTCCCTTATTCCCTTTTTATCGTTAGTTTTTACTACACACTTTTACAGGGTTGCACAAAAAAAATACTGCAGTAACAGTATACTGATTATCTATCAATACAACTTATAAGTGAATACACTCATAAATTTCCCTATCTAGTCATCATTTATTTCTGTGAACAGACATCAATGTCCCAAGCAAAGGGATGGCACACTTTGGTTTTGCATGATAATCATTCTGAAATGTAGAAAATCTCTGTAGATGCAGGAAAGAATGAGTTTAGTGTGGTGTTGGTTGTCCTTGTTCATTTAAGATGGGCAAATGGTAAGGAAAGACTTCCCAGAAGAGAGCTGGGAAAGAACTAGAAAGCTCACCCACTTGTATTCTTCTGAGGCTGTTTTGTTCATCCTGTGATCATTCACTCTTCCTGTTTCACTTGGGATTGTGTTTTATGCGACCTTCAAAAACTTGTTAGTTTTCATCCATGGTTGCTGGATTCATATTTCTAGGGTAATGACATAGCCACACACATCACCAAAAATTAGTTGATAGTTCTTTTTCGTATATTATTAACTATCTCACTGCCTTTGAGTTGGTGCCAACTCATAACAAAAATTAAGGGGCCCCAAAATCCTTAAAAATCAGGTAACCAAAAAAAAAAATCAGGTAACCATTTACATGTCATTAAATCTTTCTTTGAAGTTAGCAAGCATACAATTTTTATTCTCTAGACTTATTTACCAAGCATGCATTTTTAAATTCAATGATATAATTAATTTTTTAAAACTACCTTTTTAATGAAATCCAACTGCCAAAGCACTAGATATATTTTAAAAAGTCAGTTTCATATTGGAGACTTTTCAGCTCCCTTGGATTTGAAAATAATTCATGTTTATTCAGTAATTTGGTAGTTTACATTGATATGTCTTGCTATTTGTATTTGCTGTAGAATATTCAGGAAAGCATTCAAATCGCATGTTGAGAAAAGTGGAACTAATTTTTAGTGTTGTTTTCCGTTTGCTGCATGTTTTCTTTATGTACTCTGCGTTCCTTCATTATTCATCGAACTCCTAAAGAATATTATAATCAGGAATCAAATTGGATTTGAATCCTAATTTTACCTATTCAAATTTGTGCTATCAGCAGCATGCTTTTATTTCCTCCGTTCCTTAACTTTTATATATTCATACTCAAGATAATAATAGTGTTCATTTCATAGTGTTTGATACATGTTAGTTTTCAATTTTACCCTTAAATCTTTAATACATACGCAAATGCAATAGATTGATTGAAATATGTTTTGAAAAATCTCCTGTTACTATACAAGACCTTAATGTTAAAAACAAACAAACAAAAGACTTTTATTCAAGGAAGAAACTGCAAAGGGAATATTTGATACCTCACAACCCTAAGAGCCTAACTTGGAAATGAGATGATGCTGTTCATCTCTTTATTGGTAACCTCTTTCTGGTTAGATTGTATTGTATCACTCTATTCCTTTCTGAAACCCAGAGAGCCCTTTCATCCCCACAACATTTAGTGGTTGCTATTTTGCTGTAGAGTTGACACTCCACTCCTGGAGAGCCAGTATGCAAGAGAACTAAATGCTCTCTAACCCTGTACCATCCCCATCACCGATCCAAGGCTTGCATCTGTTACCCATAGGATTTTCATCAGATGATTCTTGGACGTGCGTCACCAGACTTTTCTTCCTAGCCTATCTTAGTCTGAAAGCTCCCTGGAAACCTGTTCAAAATCATTGTGACTCCACTGACATTATATGAGGCACATTGGCCAAGAATTAACCCCACATTTTCTGCATGGAAAGGGAAAAATCCTACCACTGAGCCAACAATGACCTCCAATATTTGCATATTAGTTGTCATCCAGAGTGGTGGTGGTACCATGTGTGTCAGAGCAAAACTGTGCTCTATGAAGTTTTCCGGTTTTTCAGGTCTTCCAGATAGATGTGATATCAGTGGCATCGGCAAGTGATGCCCTCAATATTTGGTAGTGGCACTGAATTCCAGAAAGCAAGCTGCCATTCCATCCCTGAGTGGCTCACACAGCATTGCCCAAGTGTCGGATCCTTCAGCCAAAGACTAAGTGCGGGTTATTATTTCTTCCCACCTGTGATACAGGAACAACTTCCCAACTAGTTCTAATAGATTGTTTTTCTCTTCCAATACATTATTCGTGATTTGATCATATTCCTAAAGCAGGAGACTGATCTTGTTAACTATTTGCTTCACACCATATCTTGTCCCTCTATTGTCTTCGGGAAGCATATACATTATGAAAGCAGCCTTGGTGATGTAGTGAGTTATGAGTTGGAATCCCTAACACACTGCATGGGCAAAAGATGAGACTTTGTACTCCAGTAAAGAGTTACAGTCTCAGAAACCTGCAGGGGCGGATCTACCTTTTTCTGTAGGTTCTTTATGTGTTGTAATTGATGTGATGACTCTGAGTGTGATTTTGGTTGTATAGCATACACAGTCTGGACTAGATCCCTCTGTCAGTGAATTGGTACCCGTTGCTTGGGATGATGCATTAAGAAGGCGGGTTGAAATGTTGCAGAGGCTCCCTGGGAAAGATCACTGTGATCTATGACCAACAGCGTGCCATAGAGTAGGAGACAGGAAGAAATGATGCTCCATAAAGCATATTTATTGCCCCTCATCTGACCTCTCCTTATTTTCCAAACGCACCACTTTCACTTTTAGTTGACCCTGCTAAGTGCTCCCCATTCTCCAGACGTGCCACTGCTTCTTCCTTTTGGAGAGTGCATTCATTCATTCATTCATTTCTAGTTTATTCTCCTAATAGCTTTTCCAGTCTTGTATTCTCCACTGTGGCTTCTTCACAGCCCAGGAATTAGCATCTGTGCTCATATCAGCCCAATCCAACAGTGATCACAACTACTGGCTTTTTTGCGTGTTCCTAAGAGGGTTGGACAACTGTGTCCCATTTAATAGAATAGAAATGGGGTGCATTCAGTAGGCAACTGGCTTGATTGGTTTGACATGTGTGCCCCAGAAAACTAACCCACTGTCTTCTAGCCCATCCCTACTCATAGTGACCTGACTGGACAGCATGTAATTGCTTTTTGGGGTGTCTGGGGCTATACATCTTGATAGAAGCACATTGTTTTAGCCTTTTTCCAAACTGCCTATACATTGACTGATGGGACGAGCTACCAACTTTTTGATTATCAACTTGATGCTTAACTCTTTAGGACTCCTTTACACATATATATACATTTATGTACATTTCAAATGTTATCTATAACATAATAACATGGACCAGGGAAAGACATACACAATTATCAAGAGATCGCTTGACTGGACTACTGCCAATGAAGCCCTCCTGCCCACCCTTACTGATGTTATTATTTGCTGTCTTAGGTCCATATGTACCTGAGACTAAAGAAGTAGCTCATTGTTTCTGCTGCAAATCCTAAAGTAAAGCATGTCACTGAAAAATAAATTCCAGTTATTAATAAACATATTTGGCTCAACAGGAATATTAATGTCTTTAAAAAGATGGGGAGATATAGAAGAATAATTAACATAACTTCTTAGAAATCAGTAGGCACATGTAGACCCGAGATAGAGATAAGTCTGAGCAGAGAAGTTGAAACAGCCAGGCCCTTTTTTTTGCAAGAATTACAAATTTGTACAAGGACAAGATTCTGATATGAGTAATTGCCTTTACATACAGATTTACAGTTGATAAAATTCCTGGCAATTGCTGCTGGAACTGCAATAGGAAAATAAAGCAGTTTTAAAGTTATGAGTGAAGTGAGGACGAACCTTCCACTTTACTTGGTAATTGGGATTGATCCTTAATGAAAAAGTTAACTTTTTAATGAATTTAATTAGAAATTATAACCCAAGCACTAAACATTGGCAATTAGTGATGTCATGCTATCTATCATCATCTATGCTATTAATAGTGTGCATGGTAGGTACTAAATCTCTTTATGCACTAAATTATGCCATGTTCTCAGAGGAAAGCTGGTAGCTATAAACTAACAGTTTATACAGAATTTACCATCTACCAAGGGCCATTTGTGAGAAAGACTTTTAACTGGAGTTCAGCAGACCTTGGTCTGTTCGGAAAAAATGTTTTCATTGTTTTTGCAAAGAGCTTGGAAAAGATGTTTATGTGCATCAGTTCACTTGCTGGCCTCCTACCAGGTTAGCACTTCCAGGTTTTCATGCATTGATGACACTGAAATAGCTATACTGCTTTCCTATTGTATGTCTGAAAGAGAACTGTTGTGTGGGTTTATTCCTTAGCTGAATCCTTTCAAGATTTCTGCCAAAAGAGAGAAATACAATTAGGAAGTTTCTCTTTATACTTCAAATGTTGAAAGCAGTAATATGACTAGCACAGTTTCTCACAGCACGGAATCTTGAGTATAATGATGCCTTGCATTTTACTGGGGCAGACAAGACTCAAAGGCTGCTGCTGCTGGTTAATATCATCACATATTAATAACAGCTAATTAACTTTCAATTGAAGCATTGGAGTTGGATTATATGATCTTTGAATAAATTTTTCTATGATAAAAGGACCTGCATGCCAATACAGTTTTGCCATTTAATCTTTATTAGTAATTAATTCACTTGAAGAAATATTCTACTTATTTACAGAGATGGCCTGCCTGTATAAATAAGGCTGTATTTTTTCTTTTTCTGACTGGGTATTATGTGTTTGGACAGAAAAGCATCCAGCAGATAATACATGCAGCCATGAAATAATATGTGTGCTTTAAAGTAGAAATATATTTATCAATTATTAATATCCTAAAATATAGAATGAAGAATTGAATTTTAATATTAATATTAAAATATAATAGTGAGAGGAAGAAACTGTATTTAGCATGTTAATGAGAGAAATATAAGTAATTTAATTAGGAAATTAATGTTTAGCCTCAAAATAAGCAATTTAAATATTTGTATTCTATTCTAGAAAGAAAGCTAAGATTCTAGTGCTCTTTATAACAGAAATGATGCCTCAAATCATTATGAATTTATTTGTTTTTCATTTCTAATTTAACATAAAAAAGGTCTTAACTTACTAACATGTGGTATATAGCAATATTTTGAATATTTTCCTCAGAACAGTAATGGTGTGCTATCTATAAACCCAACATGTCCCTGTGTTAGTGAGGGTACTCTGTATAATGACTGTGCTTTAGTAGCCTGAGCAGAACTTTCTATGCTTTTTAAGTTTTCCAAAGCACTATGTTTTGAATAAGTCCTATGTACACAGAGTGCTACCTGCCGGGGCCAACCTCTGGTTTGTTTTGGAGTCTGGTGAAGCCCAAATAGCAGGTTGTGCTATGGATGATCAGGACACAGACAGATCCACAAGGTCTCTAAAATTGCTCTAATAGGCTTTTCTAATCACAATGTCTACTCTGGGTGACAGATGGATGAATCCCACTTAAAACATTAGAGTAACTTCTAATTTCCTTCATCAGACTTTGTATAATGCCCATTTGTGAACCATCATCAGGCTATTAAAGAGGTTTTATTCCAGTCACCTCCTATCTAGTTGGGTATATTATGTAATTGAATATTTAATGAAACATGGTTTTTGATAATTTCCTAAAATGGATTTTGACTTAACTAAACACTTGAATTTTTTAATAAATCCATACTTTTCAGAAATACCCACAGACCATAAACTATATAAATAAAAGCTTTCGACTTCCTTAACAAATTAAGAAATGTATACAATGGAACATAGTAACTCAAAATAACTCTGAATGCCTTAAACGCTTACTCTTGAAATTTCTAAGCATAATTTACCTTCCAATAATGTAATAGTAATATTGATATAATTGTGTATTATGTGTTATAATTTTAAAGTATTTTTTCTTATCTAGTCTCTCATTTAGTCTTCATAATAAAATCAGATCCACAAGATAGCTATATTTTTCATAATAATTACCATCCCATTTTGCAAATAAAGTGTAAGCAGTCTTCTGAAGTTAGAATTCCCCAAGGACACTCCTCTTTGCTCACCAAATTGCTGTTGGTCCAGGTGCTTTGTCCCCTGAAGATAGAGGACATTTCCCAGTTGGACTTCCTCTAAATGGCCATGCCTGAAGCTGACCTCATTAACCTGCTCACTAGAGATACTTTTCATCACCTGTTACTTTCTCTCAGCTAATGTGACCACCATTCTTTCAATCTTCCAAATAAGAAGATTGGACTTTCTTAAAAAAGGTTTTCCCCCTTGTGCACATTTCCTATTACTCATAACCCAAAGACTCTGCTCTAAAGATGTTTTAATCTCTCTCTTCCTCTGGTTTCTATCTTGCTGCCATCTTTGGCCCAGTGATCGTTCCGCAGAGTCTGCATTATTGCAATGGTCTCTGAGTTGATTACTCTTTCGGCTTCTTATCTCACAGATGTGTATTCCATGCTGGACACAGAAGCCAGGAAACTCTCTCTAAAGGGTAAATCTACCCAAACCAGACCCGGACTCCCCGCATGTCACGGTCCCCTGTCCAAATGCAGACCTCTGGCTCCACAGTCTCCCATTAGCTTCTCTGGGCATTTATTTCACATAGTCCCACCTTCAACATTGTACTTTATTAACATTAAAGTGTTCATGGTTCCAGATATGGAAATGTTTTCCTTCTGTAGTTTTCTTCACCACAAAAGGTTACAAATTGTGTCCAAATTAAGTATTTCAAAGCAGGTGTTTGGGGTATTCTGCAAGAGGGTGGTGGAGAGATTTTGAGGCTTAGAGATGTAAGATTTTGTGAAAATGCTGTAACATTTGGTGGATGAGCCTGAAAAGGAAAGCCTAGTTTGAATCTCAAGCTAAGGAACAAACATTCATTGCTTCTTTCACTCAACAAGTGTCCTTCTGATGACTGACCCACATGGGCCCTGCAGGACTCCAGGTACTGGAGAGACAGAACGGAAGGAAAAGACATCCACAGACACCCCGGAAAGTCTCTTCCCTCCGGTCTGAAATCAAATGTCCAACCCCAATCTCAGGTGAGACTCTGCTACCTAGACACAACCCACTGTCATTGAATCGATCCTGACTGAGGATGACCCTCCATAAAGTTTCAGAGACCATAAAATTTTGGGAGCTGACACCCTCAATTTTCTCTTGAGCAGCAGCTGGTGGGTTTGAACCACTGACCTTGAGGTTAGCAGTACAATGCTTACCTCACAGTGCCACCAGAGCTCCTGCACATAGGCGCAAAACAGATATTTGCTTACAGTCATAGAACTAATGCTGACTCATAGAGACTCAGGTAATATAACTACATGTTTATTGGATAAATAAGGAAGTAAATGAACATTGGGAGGGAATTTTATATAGGAGGAAGAGAATATTTACAAAAATTTTTGCAAGAGAGAGCTAACATTTAAGAAGCATGGGTATAAACTGAGTGTGAATCCTATTAATCTATTACTAATAACATAAACTCAATTCTAAACAAACTCTCTCCCTTCCTAATTCCTACAACACCCAGCCAGCCATTTCCTGGGAGTTCATTTCAATTAGTAGCAACCTTTCAGAGGAGAACACACCTGGTCCCTAGTGTTTCCTAGGCTGTAAATCTTTAGGGAAGGAAGCAGGCTGCCTTCTCTTGCCCACGGTGCAGCTAGTGAATTTAAGGTTACGAGTGCATTACCTAGCACACTACCCACCTGAGCATCTCCTGTGCTAACCACTATTCATCTTTGGTTTCGGTAAGTTGCTGATATCTTATGCGTGAGCTCATAGAGTATGATTTTCACAATGATTTCAAGGTTCACCTATGTTGTGGTATGCAAAACTGAAACCCAGCTCACTGCTTTTGAGTCCATACTGACTCGTAGCGACGCGCTGTGGATTTCCTAGACTGGCAATGTTTATGGGAATTGAAAGTTTAGCCTGCCACGGAGCTGCTGGTGGTTTTGAACTGCTGACCATCAAGATTGCCACCCAATGCCTAACTACACCACCAGACTTAAGAGATACAATATCCCATTTTATTTATTTATCACACTTTATCCCCTTATTAGTTGATGGTCATTTTCAGTGGTTTGTATATTTTGAGTATTTGAAAAGACTGTAAAAGGTGCTGCAATGATAAGAGAGTCTTCTTATAGGGAGTGGGGCTGCACGGTTTTCTTCTAGGTGACCTATTGCTTGGCACTGTGCAGAAATTTCACCCTCAGTCTGAAGTTTGGTTTCTACAGTGTGTCATCTGATGGTCACTGCACAATGCCATGTCTGAACAAAGCAAGGCTATTTGTGTGGCAACATTATTCTGCAGAATTGAGATTGGGGCTGAGAGATGGAAGGCATTGGCTATTTACAAACACTTAAAAAGGATATGTAGACAGCTGTTGAAATTGTATGTGTGCACGAGTCCTGTTGGTGCAGTGATTAAAGGCTCAAATGTTAAAGCAAAAGGTAAGAAGTTGAATACCAGCAGTTCTGCAGGTGAAGGGGGCCTCCATGTGGATTACAACCTAGGAGCCCCTATGGGGCAAGGAAACCCTATGGGGATTGTCTGCTCTGTCCCATGGAGGTGCTGTGAGTCAGAATTTACCCAACTACAATGGATTTTAGTTGTTGGGGTTTTTTTGTTGTTTGGTAGGTTGATTAATATTGTTTACTAATGTATGTTGATTATAATATGTATTAATAAGGTTTTAGTTTATTAACAGTGCTTCCTACCTACAGAACCTTTTCATACATAGCCACTTTCAGACATGGAAGGGTCCTACAACCACTCCACAGTCTTACACGTCTGTAATACTCAGCTTCTCTTTTCTTTGTAGTTGTTCACTCAGAATTCGCACGCTGTTCGTTTTTGTAACAGGCATAGGCAACATAAACAATGAGGAAAATAGACAAAAATACCTGTTTCTTGGTACTCAGTTCATCTTAACTAATGGGCACTCTGATGCCAGAAAAGTTAACCCTGGCAACTCAGCATAATGAGGATGTTTCTAGAGTGACACTTAATAACCTTAGGGTTTTCCTCAGTCAATTACACGTTTTCATGTGATCCATATTGCCTGATGGTTACAATCCTGGGAGGTTTCTTCTGCTATGCTGTCTCTACATACCTTCCTGCAGACTTTTCTAGTGACCAACAGAACTCTGTTTCTTTTTAAAACCATATTGCGGAACAAAGGACACGATCACATCCCATTGGAATCACCCACCTTTTAAATGCCTTAGTCAGTACTGTGTCATTTTGGATACCATGTTCTCTACTAAGGTTGTATCTCTAAAGTTATCAACTCAAAATCAGGGCGTAGATCTTTAGGCTCTGTGAATCTTCAAACTGATCTGAGGTTTTTATTGCCTTGACGACTTTTTGTGGAAATAACTATAGGACAGTGGTTTTCAACCTTCTTAATGCCGTGACCCTTTAATACAGTTCATGTTGTGGTGACCCCCAACCATAACATTATTTTTGTTGTTACTTCATAACTGTAATTTTGCTACTGTTATGAATTGGGTGACCCCTGTGAAAGGGCCATTCGACTCCCAAAGGGGTCGGGACCCACAGGTTGGGAACCGCTGCTATAGGGGGATTGCCTGTTTATCCGTCGTGCCTTCCTTCCCTTCCCAACACCATTGTGTGATGATTTCATTAGTGGAGGACTAATTGAGAATTTGAACACACAGACATAATCGAATTAAAATTGATCCATTAATCTTTCAAAAACACATACTTCTACAATTCTACCTACATCCTTCAGCACGGATGGCTACTCAACTTAAAGGCAACAAATAGCTCACAGCTGGACCAATAAGCAACATCATGGCAAGGGGGGAAATATTGAAGTCGTCATGGGTTTCATTTTCTTGTACCCACAAGCGAGGTTAATGGAAGCAAGAAATCTTATTGTATGGAACAAATATGCTGCAAAATGTTTCTTTCCTGTGTTGAAAGCAAGGATGTCACTTTGAAGACTAAGGTGCACCTGAACTTGCCACAGTATTTTCCATCACATCATATGCATACAAAAACTAGACAATGAATAAAGAAGACCAATGAAGAATGGATTCCTTTGATTTATAGTACTGATAAAGAAATTAAATATACTTCCAGAAAAAATGAACACATCTGTGTTGAAAGAAATATCGTAGGAATGTTCATTACCAAGGAGGATGTAGAAAATTCATCTCAGGTACTTTGGAAATGCTGTTGGGAGGGACCAGACCCTGGAGAAGGTCATCATGCTTTGCAGAGGATCGGATCGGTGTAAAAGAAGACCCTCCAAAAATGGATTGGCACAGTGGCTGCAGCAATGACCTCTAGCTTAGCAACAGCAAGGAGGAGGAAACCGTACCTGCAGTAGTTCACTGTATTGGACACTAGGGGAGGCAACTGACTCCATGCCACCTAACATCGTTGTTATGAATACAATTCTGGTCATCGCTTACACCATTTGTCCAGATTATATTGTGTTCATAGTAAAACAGGTCTACTAAGATGTGTTTTAGCATGTACAGTGGGGGCCGTGCTTAAAAATGTTGTGAACAATTGAATTAAATGATAATGAAATTTTCCAATGAATGTTTGAAGCTTCTTCATAAAACATATACTGTTGGATAAATGATGGTCAGCTTTTAGAATGACACTGTTTGGTTTTTCTTCTTTTGTTATGTTGCATTAAAAAAAGGGCATCATCCACCACATAGAAAATTAAGATGAATCGAAATACAACCTCATCCTGAAAAGAAGGAGAGCATATCCAGGTTCAACGTTAACCTCATGCAAATCTGCTTCCACAACAAATTGAAGGAAGAGGTCTTTCAGTTGGTTGGTTCAACTAATAAATACTAACTCTAGGAAGAATATTACATGATAAGTATCATGGAGATTGTGGGTGATTTTGTTAGCCAACCTGTCCTTTATTTTTGAAACTTTCCAGATCATAGAGTATTTATGTACTTATTTTAATTTATATTATTATATAAACTGTATTCCCAAGATAATTGATAGTCTGTATTTTTCTAAAAAAATATATGATTTGTTCCATTTATATCTCCAAATAATACATGTATAATCATTATTTTCCTACATAGCAAATTTAGTCTATTTTCAAGATCCATTCTAATTACACCTTAAAAATTAGGCAGTAGACTCAAATAGCTAAGTTAAAAAGAAGCATAATTAAATTCTTGGTGATTATTGTAATTAAATACACTTTGTGTTTTACTTGTGAATTACCTGACATTGAGATGACACGAACAAAATTTCTGTTACTCTGAAAGTTGGAGAGCAAATTAATTTTTCAAAACACTACTGGCAATTTAATACACATATTAATTGATATTTAGCTTTATGCAGTGAAATTGCTTCCTGGAAAATTAATTACCTTATCCTCTATTTGGGTTAATTATGAAGCAATGCAACTTTAAATTAAAAGTATAACTGATTTTGAATTAATTATATTGTGATCATTAATAATGTAAGTAAATTCCTTCTAATGAAGTTACCCATAATTAAGAATATTTCCCCCCCAAATTAACACAATATTGTTTTCTGTTTTTGGAGTTGAATGTCTGGGTGTGTGAATAGGAAATGAAGAAGTAACCAGTGGGATTCCTATTAAGAAGCACAATGAAAAACTTAACAATAAGTAGAGGGAGGGGAAAAAATGAGGACCTGATGCCAGGGGCTTAAGTGGAGAGCAAATGTTTTGAGAATGATGAGGCCAATGAATGTACAAACGTGCTTTACACAATTGATGTATGTATGGATTGTGATAGGAGTTGTATGAGCCCCTAATAAAACAATTTTTAAAAAGTAGAGTATTTGTTAAATGTACAATGAATGCAAAATTTAGTATAAGAAAGTTTATCAAATTACTCTGTTTGTCAACTAGTAGCTCTAAAAAAACAACAACAACAACAAAAACTCAGTGCTATTTAGTCACTTCTGACTCATAGAGACCCTGTAAGAGGTAGAACTGCACCTATGAGTTTCCAAGACTGTAACTCTTTAGGGGATCAGAGAGCTAAGTGGCAGTAAGGCTTAAATAAATTATTCTATAAAACTTATACGATTAAGTGGTATTTGGGAAAAAATAGATGAGATGTGTTATTTTCTTGACTATAAATAAGATGGTGTTTTGATATTTGAAATTATTTTATTCCTTTATTGGCTTTTTCCTCCTCTGGAAAGTTTAATTTGATTTTTTCCAGGATGTTGATCTTTTAAAGTACTCTTTTTTTTTTAATAAAGGAAAGAATTCAAGAATTAAAGGGGGAAAAAAAGAAAGAATTCTATTTAACTATGAGTAATAATCTTCAAATTTCTAGAAAGATGGTTTAACAAACAATATATGAATATAGAGTGTAAATCACAGTTTCATAATCCTAGTTGTTTTGAATAGTTCATTTTCTTAATTATCCACCCTTTATCTGAAAAAAAATCAAGTTTGGTTATGAGACATCAAAAACTATAATTTTTACCTTCAATTATCATTCAGAATAATTCATGGAAAATTATTTTATGATGAATCATCACTGAGTTTGTAAATTGACAATTTCTATACCCCTGGTTTAGGCATCTTCCAAAATTAGATCCTTTTTAACATTTTACAGTTTATCATTTTCATTTAACTTCTCATTTAATGTCACAGATAATTGTTATCCAAGATGGGAAACACAAAATTAATGTATGGCTACGTGGAAAACTCAAATAGCCTTCTGAAACTTTTATTATCACATTGACAGGCAATAAAAGTACACTTGGGTTTCTGGAATTCAGTCTTCCATGGGTCAGGCAAAGAAAGAATCTCTTGCACTTAAAATGTTTGGTTTTTTTTAAGTATCCTTCAGCCTACTATTCTCAATTTTTTTCCAAAGTGTAAAAATATGAAACATTATAACAAAATCATTCTACTGTGTGGATCATAACAAATTATTAGTGTGATTGAGAAGAATGGGAATTCCGTAAAAATTGCTTGTATTTATCTGTACATAGAATAGATGTTCACACAGAACAAGGGGATATTGCTTGGTTTCAGACAAGTAAAGATGCGCATGAAGATCTGATATTGTTATCATTCTGCATGCTGAGCCAATAATCTATGCATCTGGACTGGAGGAAGGTTAGCTAAAAACCTGTGATGTGCAGGTGATATAATCTTGTTTGCTGAAAGGAAGCAGGTTTGTAGCACTTCCTGATAAAGATCAAACACTACAGTCTTCAATATGACTTACAACTCAGTGAAAAGAAAACAAAAATTCTCACAACAGGAAGTATAGACAACAGAAAACAGAAAATATTGAACTGGTCAAGAATTTCACCTTACTTGGATCCCTAATCAATGCACACAAAAAGAGCGCTGGGGAAATCAAATGATGTGTTGTGTTGGATAAATGTATTGCACACGATCTTTTTAAATTGATAAGGAGGGAAGACTCAAGCTATGGGGCATATTATCCCTTCATAGGCATGTAAAGCAGGACAATGAATAAGGAAGATCTTTGAAAAACTGGTCAAGAATATTGAACTTATCATAGACTGTCAAAGGAACAAGCTAATCTATCTTGGAGGAAGTAAAGCTAGAATGCTCCTTAGTATGGAGGATATCAAGATTCTGTTTCCAGTACTTTGTACATGTTATCAGAAGAGACAGTTGCTCGAAAAGGGAGTCGTGCTTGCTAAAGGAGAGGCTCAGTGAAGAAGAAGACGCTCATGAGATGGATTGGCATTGTGACTGATAACACGGGCTCGAGGGTGTCATAGAAGCAGGTAGTGTTTCATTCTGTTATACACGGGCTTTTTATGAGTCCAAACTGACTCTATGGCACCTAAAAACAGCAACCAGAAGATTATAGTACTTCATTAAGCATATATAATCAGTAAAATACTATTTTATGTATCTATAAATTCAACACAAAATATATTTCACCAAAAATCAAGTACCACACCAAAAGCAATTCACTTGATTCAGTGAATTTGAAATTCAGTTAGATTTGAAATTTGGAAAGCAATTTACTTCAAGAGAATCAATGATTACCAGGCTAGATCTATCAATTATCTAATTATTAAATGATAGCTCATGTAATAATAGTGTGTGTGTGTTCTCTGTGTGTGAGAGCATTATGATAAGAATGCTTGCAAACAACTGTCCAAGACACAACAAGTCTGCATTTGGTGGGAATAACAAAGGAAGAGTATTTAGAAGTGGGAGGAAGATATGGAATGTATTGCTAATTGTCTCCATATACAGCTGCAACTTTTCCCCAGGAGATCAGAATAACAGCTATCATTACTCAACCCCTTTGATCGAGTATTATACAGAGGACTCCAGATCAAACAGGATAAAATTCAATGAAGAATTTTAAAAAGTCCTGGATTCCAGACTTTCAGAAACCATGAAGACTTAATGATTCCATGAATTTATTGCCGATAAGTAATCTTTAAACTAAAATATCCCCTGAATCTTCTTAAAATCAAGCAATAGTTTAACTTAACTAGTAAAATGGTGTTGAGTATTGTGTTAATCTGAGTTGACTGGGGTAACAAATTAATAAATGCTCATGTGTGTACTAGAGAACTTTATATCAAAGAGCAATCCACCCCTCACTCTTACTAATCTCAAATTGACACCAGATTATGTACTGTGTTTCCCCGAAAGTAAGACATCTCCACAAAATAAGACCTACTTACAGTTTTGCCTCTCACTGAAATATAAGGCATCCCCCCCGAAAATAAGACCCCACGAAGCTACCATAACTCTGGACTTTGGACCGCAGCGGAGGGCTCTGCCATGCAGCTCACCGTTAGCCACAGCACAGCTGGAGAAGACAGGAGGTGCGAGGTCTCTTTTAATAAAACAATAAACAATAAATGTGCACCGTATTCTTTTTCATGGAAAAATAAGATATCCCCTGAAAATAAGACCTAGCGATCTTTGGGAGCAAAAATTAATATAAGACACTTTTATTTTCGGGGAAACAGGGTAACTACCGCAAGTATTGAACACTTTTAAGAGCAAACTGTCTGGCATCAAATTAACAACAGAAAAGCAAAAAAAAAAAAAACCCAAATTTTATAGGAACCTTAGGGACAGTGAGATTATGTTAATAGGGAAGAAGCAATTCAGAAAAAGAATGGTTAGAATGGTTGCAAAACTTGAAGAATAGAATCATGTCACTGAACTCTGCACCTTGAATTGGTGTGTTTCTGCTGGGTTTGTTCTTTGCAGCAAAACCAACATGTTTCTATGTAAATCTATAGATTGACATGTTGTTCATATTTAAGATGAATTTCATCTACCAACCCCATTTGTGGCTATTCCAAAATTTAATGAGAATTGGGCCTGCATCCAAGATGAACCATTTCAAAATTTTTGTTTTGACTTTTGGTACATGTATATTCTTTGGAGTCAAGTGCCTTAGTTATCAGTGTGGCTATATCATATGTTCCACGAGTGGAGAGCTGTCACATCATTTGTTTTCTTGCTGTGCAGGAGAGTTCCGGCTTCAGTGCAAGGTGTTCTTTCAGCACTGGCTTTGAGAAAGGAAGATCTGTGTCTCTTTTGAGCATTTTGCTTGTCATCCTTTTTTTCTTCATCTGCTTGCTCATTTGCATCTTTAATCTCTTTTATATCTCAAAAGAGACTTATTTGAGACAAACTTTATATTAATCCAACTTTATATTAATCATTAACATAACAAAGACAGTTTATAGCCCAATGGGATTATAATCACAGACACAAAGGCTAAGATTTACAATTCATACTTCTTGGAGGCACAATTCAATCTATAACATCAAGCATTTTTTGCTTGAGTTAAACCTCCTCATTTTAAAGTAATTTAAAATATTCAACAAGCAAGTGTCCCCTTCCAGTGGTATTTATGGTGTTCATCAGCTGCCTGATGATAGAGCCTTAATGTTGTTTTTCTGATGCTAAAATAAACTCTTCTGATGCCCTTTACTTGAGTCCATCCTTGAATCATTCCTGGATGCTTTAACTTGTGCACAATGCGACGATTCATTCCTGCTGGTGAACTGACTAGAATACATTAGGCATCCAGCCTGAGTTCTGCACCGCTCTCTGTTGACTTTGAATTATAATGCATGGCACTGAGAGCAGGCCCTAAATTTCTGAAGAGTTTAGCTGTTAAGTTTTTCATAAACATTTAGCTCTATTTGCTCTGCCCATTGTAAAGCCGACTTCTTGAGTGTTCTGTGGGTGTAGGAGGAGGCGTAGTGCTCTCCTTTGCCCTCAGAGAAAGAACACCGCCTCTAACATATGCAACAGGACATGAAATCAAACCCACGCTGTATCCATCTCCTCGGAAATGGGGTGATCCCTAACACTTTGTGCTTTCTAATTCAAAGGACACAACTGAGCAAATGCTTCTTAATGCTTTCTTTCCTTTCGGTTTCAGGCTCCATGGTTGATTACTGAATAAAGACAAAAGCAAAATATAATCATCCAAATGCATTCATTTACAATCCCAGAACTTTCGAGAATCGTCATCTCTTCTTTCTTTGAAATTTGACCACTAGGTCTGCATTTGGCTTCCAATAAACAAAGCTTGGGACTACAGGAAGGAGAATCGTTTTCTACTTAAAAGGATTCTGCCATTTTGAAAGAAAAAACGAAAAAGGAGATGGATAGCATTCTTTTTAGATTCTGTAATTACTATACATAGCAAAAATCATCCTATGGATCATGAATGTTACCCAAGTATCTCACAATATAAGCATTTATGTGCTAAAGCTAAGACTAAATGTTGTGTAAAGAACCCTAAATACTAGCTAATTCTGATCAAAATCTGAATCTTAATGAGTATCTCTATATGAGGAGTAACTTATAGGATAAGTGATAGTCTGATATTGAATTTAAATAATCCCAAGGCTGTGCTAATAAAATCCAGAGTATAGGGGACTCAGCAGTACCGAAAACCCATTTCCTTTCAATAAAGGTCAGAAAGGAAAAAAAAAATAAATCTTTACATTGAGGAGATTTGAAGGAAATCAACACTCATCTCAAAGTATGAATTTATGGATATGCTTGGAATCAGCAGTACAAAGAGACATTGCACTCAAAAATCTGTTGGAAAAGATCTTTTTAGATCAATGGTTCTTAACCTTCCTAATGCTGCCACCCTTTAATACAGTTCATGTTGTTGTGACTCCCCCAACCATAAAATTATTTTTTTTGATACTTCATAATTGTAATTTTGCTACTATTATGAATCAGATGAACACTGTGAAAGGGTCATGCGACTCCCAAAGGGGTCATGATCCACAGATTAAGAAACGCTGTTTAAGAATGTTAGAAAGCAAAAATGTCTCTTTGCAGACTTAACTATATCACGCTTAACCATAATGTTTTCAGTTGCCCAATATTCATGATGAATCTGCACAATGAGTAAGGAAGACTGAACATAATAGAAGACAAATAGGTGCATAAGCAAATGTGGTGAAGAAAGCTGATGGTGCCCGGCTTTCAAAAGGTCTGTGACCAACTATACAAATGGCGGAACAGTCGAACAGATTGTCTACCTTGTCCACTGTGGCATAATCGAACCATTGATGAGCCTTTTAACTGTGAAGGACACAAAGATTATTTGGGTTATTCTGGATGCCATTTCCAATATCTTTCAAGCTGCTGGAGAAAATTAATGAAACTGAGAAACTTAGTATAATGATCGAGGATTGGATCGAAGAATGTGGAGGCTTGGACAAGATTGAAGCCCTGCAAAACCATGAAAATGAGTCTGTGTACAAGGCTTCCTTGAACTTGATTGAGAAGTATTTCTCCGTAGAGG